>NW_021825157.1:10000-24173 GCF_006345805.1 Octopus sinensis | reverse complement strand
TGAACAAAATAAGAATAAACAAAACAACACACAACAACAAAATACAAATTACATGAACATATATAAACAGAAGATACAAATATTACAGGCATTCCCCCACCACACACTAAATAAACATAAACGCACATAGAGATATAAGCATGTGCAAATGAAGACATATAATAGAAATACAAAATGGCTGTCGGTTAGTAAGGAGAGACACAAATAAGTGAGAAGAAAACAAAGGACCACTGATGCGGTCACAGGAGTGTGACGAAAGAACTCTGGCCGAAATAAGATTAAGATTAATGTAAAAAATAAATAACACTGAAGCAAAGTAACACCAAATATATAGTGCGTGTGTTTTTTATTGGCTAAACTAGCAAAATGACCATTCCGAAATATAACAATATATATATATATAATATATATATATATATATATATATTATATATATATATTTCGTTTTTGGACTTGGTTTGCAAGATTCTTTACATGAGTTCGTGTGTTGAAGCATATTCTGTTGTGTCTGGGGAGAGTCATTTTCGTTTTGTGCCTTATAATATAACACACTCACCAGTAAAATATCCGATTTTTTCTTATTTTTCTTGCAACCTTTTCACTCAAAACTATTAAAAAGGTTGCAAGACGCAACGAAATTTTTAGGAAAATAAAAATAAGAAACAAGTGGAAATTTTATAGTAAAAGACAATTGCGCAAGGTACCACGAAGTGGGACTGAACCCGGAACAATGTGGTTGGTAAGCAAGCAACTTACCACACTACCACTCCTACGCATATGTAAAGATATAAATATATGTAAATAAGTATGTAAATATTGAGTTGAAAACTCCTTTGGGATAGTAGAAGCCGAAGCAATTATATGAACTTCGAGATCCTGTTCCAAAGAAGATTTATTCCAGATTATTTCAGATGTTCATAAATTCTTATGACTTCCCTACACATATAACACGTAGATATTTAGCCATTTAGTCCACAAGCTACTCAGATCTGGTACCAAGCCGAATATCAATCGCTAGACATCGACGTGATATATTTCTTTACTACCCAAAAGGGGCCACAGACAGAGGACAAACAAGGACAAAAAAACGGATTAAGTCGATTATATCGACCCCAGTACGTAACTGGTACTTAATTTATCGACCCCGAAAGGATGAAAGGCAAAGTCGTCTTCGGTGGAATTTGAACTCAGAACGTAACGACAGACGAAATACCTATTTATTTACTACCCCACAAGGGGCTAAACACAGAGGGGACAAACAAGGACAGACAAATGGATTAAGTCGATTAGATTTACTCCAGTGCGTAACTGGTACTTAACTTATCGACCCCGAAAGGATGAAAGGCAAAGTCGTCCTCGGTGGAATTTGAACTCAGAACGTAACGGCAAACGAAATACGGTTATGCATTTCGCCCGGTGTGCTAACGTTTCTGCCAGCTCACCGCCTTCTTAGGACATCGACATGATAGCAACTAACTCATATGTCGCTGAGCTCAGAAAGTAAGTTCCGTTCATTTCTGCTTGAAACATTCTAAAATATTTGTGGGGGAAACTTCAGTTACGTGAAATTACAAATTATGGTAAAAGGAAAGTAATTACATCCTTATTAAAGAATTGGAAATCTTAATTTCAAAAATCAGGTTTAATGAAACATTTAAGAAGTTATGTTAAAACTAAGTAATTACAGCACGAAAGTAAATTAGTATGTAGTTCCAGTTTGACAGCAAGTTAATAGAAAGTTGGACAGATGTAGTTAAGATGGATGAATGTAGTGTAAAATGGCATGCGTAACTTAATTCTATGTTCATACGTATCACCTCATTTATATTCGGTTACAAATGCAGACAGTTCTTTTTAGCTCTGTTAAAAAAGTTTATCAACAGTAGGTGCATCTTTCGGGTTCTTCAGATTTGACATCTAATTATAATTCTAGTTTTTTGTTGTTTTTTTAAAATTCTTTTATTATCTTACTTGTTTCAGTCATTTGACTGCGGCCATGTTGGAGCACCGCCTTAGAGGGTTTTGTAGTCGGAGAAATCGACCCCCCCCCCCAGGCTAAGTTAGAGGGACATAAACACACCAGCATCAGATCGGTTGTCAAGCGATGGCTGGGGAGGCAAACACGGACACACACATAAACACACACACTCACACACACACACACACACACACACACACCACACACACACACGCACGCACACTCACACACACACGCACACACGCACAGACACACACACGACAGGCTTCTTTCAGTTTCCGCCTACCAAATCCACTCACAAGGCTTTGGTCAGCCAAAGGCTATAGTAGAAGACACTTGCTCATGTGGTTGGGAAGCAAGATTCTTACCACATAGCCTCGCCTATACTTTATTTTTTTTTTCTTACTTGTTCCAGTCATTGGACTGCGGTCATGTTGGGGCAACGCCTTGAAGAGTGTTAGTCGAACAAATCGACCCAAGTACATTTTCTTTTTAAGCCTCGTATTTTTTTTTTTATTGTGTACCTTTCACCTGTTGTCAAGCTGTGGTAGGGGACAAACCCAAAACAAAGACACACCCCGGCTGCAAGCGCGCACACACAGTTTAGTTAAGTTAATTTTTTGGCTCAAAAAGTAAAAAGCAAGGCCATGTAGGGGGATATGGAGTTATGTACAGGGTGGTGTTCATGCAAAGAGTTCAGGCCATTTCTGGTCAAGAGAGACTTTGAACCGAGCGGTCGTCGGCATCTTCACTATCTCGTCCGGCAGCTTATTCCACGGATCCGCAACCCGGACGGAGAAAGCCCCTCTCCTTCGATTGAGATGAAATCGTCGCAGATTTCACACACATCTAACTTTATGGACCTTATCAATAGATAAGTCCTTTGCTCGTGGCTAAGAGGTTGTTTTGACTCTTATTTCTAGCAATAGTGGTGCTGAGTTGCACCCTCCTTCACTTTAGTGACGGTTGTACTCTTGCATATATGACTGCCAATTATATAAGATCTTGAGTTTTGAAAAATTTTCCATATAATATTATTGATCAACGCATTTTCCTCCGATGATTAAAAAGGTCTCAAGAGTTCTGCCGCATTTCATTTTCTGTGTATCTAAATAAATAGGTATGATAGTAAATTATTTCCGTGAATTTCCTTTTGATCATACCACTATAGCGCATTTAAGTGAAGTCAGTTTGTCTTTGATTTCGTCCCGTAGTTAAAATTTTCAAAAATAAAGCACTCAAACCTTTGTCATGACTGGTAGATGTTTTATATTCTTGTTTATATCTTATTATTATATTATATCATTAAGGCAAGGCGGTGAGTAGGCAGAATCGTGAGCAGGTTGAACGAAAACGCTTAGCGGCATTCCTTCCGTCTTTAAGTTATGAGTTCAAACTCCGCCGAGGTCGACTTTGCCTTTTATCCTTTCGGGGTGGATTAAATAAGTACCAGTTACACACTGGGGTCGATGTAATCGACTTAATCCGTTTGTCTGTCCTTGTTTGTCTCCTCTGTGTTTAGCCTCTTGTGTGTAGTAAAGAAATAGGTATTTCGTCTGTCTTTACGTTCTGAGTTCAAACTCCGCCGAGGTCGACATTGCCTTTCATCCTTTTGCGGTCGATATAATAAGTGCCAGTTGAGTACTGAGGTCCACTATAAGCGACTTACCATCTCTCTCGAAATTGCTGACATCGTGCCAAAATTTGAAACCAATATGCGTGCAAAAGGTGTGTGTATGTGTGTTCGTACGTGTGTCGATGTGTGTTTGTGCTCATGTATGATTAGATGTGTTTTTATTCCAATATATTGTGTGTATGTGTGTGTATGTATGAATGTGTGTTTGTGTGCGTGGTAAGTAGCTTGCTTACGAACCACATGGTTCCGGGTTCAGTCCCACTGCGTGGAACCTTGGGCAAGTGTCTTCTACCATAGCCTCGGGCCGACCAAAGCCATTTGAGTGGATTTGGTAGACGGAAACTGAAAGAAGCCTGTCGTATATATGTGTAGATATATATATATGTATGTGTGTGTGTGTATATGTTTGTGTGTCTGTGTTTGTCACCCCAACATCGCTTAACAACCGATAGTGATGTGCTTACGTTCCCGTAACTTAGCGGTTCGGCAAAAGACATCGATAGAATAAGTACTAGGCTTCCAAAGAATAAGTCCTGGGGTGGATTTACTTGACTAAAGGTGGTGCTCCAGCATGGCCACAGTCAAATGACTGAAACAAGTAAAAGAGTAAAAGAGTATATATGTATATGTATATATATGTATATATATATATATATAAATGTATGTATGTATATAAGTATATGTATGTGCATGCATGTATACATGTGTTTGTGCATGTGTGTTTCTGTTTGCAGGTGTTGTGTCTGTGTGTGTTTACAACCATGTGTAAACGCATCCGTTTCAAAACACAGATTAAATAAGGATTGGATGAATAGAGTTTAATCTATGGGAATTAATGACAATTATTTAGTTGAAAGCCTTTTTGTAGAAAGACGGCACCATCGCACGATTCGAAGTTCTATTGAATTTTGGAACATTTCCAACGCGAATTACTCGACACTTTGAAGAAGTGTTTAACTTTGATTTCATTGTGGATCGCATTGTCTTGTAGGTGAACCGAAGTAGAAAAGCGTGGTGCTGGTTGGGGTTGTGGTAATGGTGGTGGTGGTTGTGGTGGTGGTGATGGTAGTGGTTGTGGTGGTGGTTGTGGTAGTGGTTGTGGTGGTGATGGTGGTGGCGGTAGTGGTGGTGGCGGTGGTGATGGTGGTGGCGGTTGTGGTGGTGGTGGTGGTGGTGGTGATGGTAGTAATTCTGGAGGCGGCGGCGGCGGTGGCGGCGGTGGCGGCAGCATCAGTGATGTTAGTTGTGGAGGCAGTCGCCGTGGTTGTCTTCATGTTGGTGTTGATGGCGTTGTTGTTGTTGTTGGTGGTGGTGGTGATGGCGGCGGCGGCGGTGGTGGTGGTGTTGGTGAAATAATTGATAGAGAACCAAAGTTGTGCAGGTATTTAAGGCGATTTGATTCCTTTTCAACACCTCCATTTAATCAAATCCAACCACGATAAAGTAAGTTGTCCACGGATTAGTTTGAACTCGGAACGTAGTGGCAGACGAAATACCTATTTTCTTTATTACCCACAAGGGGCTAAACATAGAAAGGACAAGCAAGGACAGACAAACGGATTAAGTCGATTACATCGATCCCAGTGCGTAACTGGTACTTAATTTATCGACCCCGAAAGGATGAAAGGCAAAGTCGACCTCGGCGGAATTTGAACACTGAACGTAACGGCAGATGAAATACCGCTAAGCATTTCGCCCGGCGTGTTAACCTTTCTTATTTCTTTATTACCTTCAAGGGGCTAAACAGAGAGGGGACAAAAAAGGACAGACAAACGGATTAAGTCGATTATATTGACCCCACTGCGTAACTGGTACTTAATTTATTGACCACGAAAGGATGAAAGGCAAAATCGACCTCGGCGGAATTTGAACTCAGAAGGTAACGGCAAACGAAATACCGCTAAGCATTTCGCCCGGCGTGCTAACGTTTCTTATTTCTTTATTGCCTTCACGGGGCTAAACATAGAGGGGACAAATAAGGACAGACAAAGGGATTAAAACGGATTAAGTCGATTACATCGACCCCAGTGCGTAACTGGTACTTAATTTATCGACCACAAAAGGATGAAAGGCAAAGTCGACCTCGGCGGAATTTGAACTCAGAACGTAACAGCAGACGAAATACGGCAACGCATTTCGCCCGGCGTGCTAACGTTTCTTATTTCTTTATTGCATACAAGGGGCTAAACATAGCGGGGACAAATAAGGACAGACAAAGGGATTAAAACGGATTAAGTCGATTACATCGACCCCAGTGCGTAACTGGTACTTAATTTATCGACCCCGAAAAGATGAAAGGCAAAGTCGACCTCGGCGGAATTTGAACTCAGAACGTAGCGGCAGGCGAAATACGGCTAAGCATTTCGCCCGGCGTGCTAACGTTTCTGCCAGCTCACCGCCTTATTTTGTCACTGATACTGAAATACAAGGTTGCTGTTTATTAAGAACTGAAGTGTAAACAGCAATTCAGTTATTCACAATATTTCGTGCCTTTTTCTGTTTTTCTGGGCGTTTTTGTCTGTTTCATTTTTTTTTTCCTGTTTTTCTTGAATCTACAGGAACGTTAGCAGTTTCTGCTAATATACAGCGGGAACCATGTAATTAGTTATCCATTAGTGAAGCAGAAAAATTAACATCAATTTGAAGGTTAATAAGGATAATTGAGTTTGTGGTTATTGAATAACAATGGAGCGATTTAATTGATTCTTGAATTGTTATCCTCCAGAGTTTTGATCATAGGAAAATTCTTCAAGAAATCCAAACAACAATTATAAATCCAAAATAACATCAACGCCTCTGTTTCAGCTTCCCATTCAACGATGTTATCCCACCCGTATATTTGATATTATGAAAGTCATTGATGTAGTTTAGAATCGATCACTTTTGAAGACTGGAACATAAAATACAGTTTCCGAAAGACAGACTCCACAATAACAGAAAGGTTAAAATGTGGGGCTTTCTTCAGATCGTAGACCTACATTTTAACCTCACTCTGTTAAAGTGTGTTCACTTGAAGTGTATTTATAAATTATATAAAAACATTAGAGTTCTTCCCAACCTTCTTCCCTAACAACACACATAACGGTTATAAGAAGACACATACACAGAAATATATATATCCACACACACCACACACACACACACACACACAACACACACACACACACACACATATATATATATATATATATATATATTTATATATATATATATAATAATACACTGTGAGAGAGGAGTGAAAGAGAGAGCTAAGCTAAAGTGAGGGAGGGAGGAGGAATGAAAGACTGAGGGGATAAAAGGAAGGAGAGAGAGAGAGGAATGAGAAGCAAGGAAGGGAGGAAGAGAAGAAGAGAGAGAGGAGGAGAGGGAGGAGAGAGGGTGCGGTAGAAAGAGAAAGGGAGAAAGAGAGTTAGGCGACAGAGGGAAAAGAAGAAAGGGCAGAGAGCGAGAGAGCGAGGGTGAGAAAGATAAGGGGCGGGTGAGACGGACGGACAGACAGACAGGCAGGCAGGCAGTGTAGAAGAGACAGCGAGATGATAAGGGGCGAGATGTTAAGAGAGAGAAAGAGAGGAGAGAGGAGAGAGAGGAGAGGAAAAAAGAGCGAGGGGGAAGGAGGGAGGAAGGAGGGGAGGAGAATGAGGGAAGAGGAGAAGGAAGGGGAGTGGAGAAGAGAGAGAGGAGAAGAGAAGGAATGAGAGAGGAGAGCGGGAGAGGGAAAGGGAGGGAGGAGAGATAGAGAGGGAAGGGGAAAGGAAACAGAGCGAGGGAGGGCAAGAGAAATCGAATGACCCGTTGATACGTTGTCCATTAATCTGCAGATTTCACTTTACCGAGATCAAATCCATTAACATGTAAACGAATAAATTTTACGGACCGGTTTCGAGGTAGTTACGATCACCTTCCCTGCTCGAAGGTTCTGTGGACGCAGATTTGTGCGCCATATAGCTATCTAGAGGCGAGCACCTCTCGGAACTAATCAACAGCAACATTCGTGGAGGCGCGATGGCCCAGTGGTTAGGGCAGCGGACTCGCGGTCGGAGGATCGCGGTTTCGATTCCCAGACCGGGCGTTGTGTGTGTTTATTGAGCGAAAACACTAATTCCAAACACTAACACTTTCATACTCACAAATATTTCCCCTCCGTCAACACAGATAACTATGTGGTTATTTGGCTTGCTAGAAATAGCAGCTAAAATGCCTTTCAGGTAATATTGTAGTATTTTAAGTAAGGGAAGTAGTCATGTCATAACGTTGTCGTACATGTTTCAAAAAAAAAAATTATAACTGTAAATAGATCATTATAGTTTGAATGATTGATCATAGGTTTGCTCCATCTTGGGCTAAACAAGAGCAACAGCAACAACAGCAGCAGCTACAGCATGAACAGAACAGCACCAGCAGCAACAGTGGAGGAGCAGTGGCCCAATGGTTAGAGCAGCGGACTCGCGGTCGGAGGATCGCGGTTTCGATTACCAGACCGGGCGTTGTGTGTGTTATTGAGCGAAAACACCTAAAGCTCCACGAGTCTCCGGTAGGGAGTGGAGGAGACCCCCTGTTGTACTCTTTCGCTCCAGCTTTCTCTCACTCTTTCTTCCTGTTTCTTGTCCCCGACTTCCTACGCAACCGCTGAGCCTGGATGCGCATTCATCCATCCATCGATGCTCTCGGTGCCGGGGGTTGACCTGCTTTCTCTTCTGCGGGTCTTACGAATAACAAAGGACAACGTTTCGGACTTCTTCCACTAGAACGAAGACCGCCTCGCTCAACAAACAAACAAGCAAACAGCAGCATTCGTCCTATTTCTCTGGACTACCACGTTAGTTTGGCAATAAATATGAATAAATTTTAATTTCAGGAAATCACACAGTTTTGTACTTTATGACTGAGCCGAGCCAACAAAAGAGCCTTTATAGCAATTGTTCTCAACTAAATTGGTAAATGGACGGACACCCTTTGTGCTATATTTTACTCGGGTGGACCCCGACATTCGGATTGCTAGACGATAAAAAAAAGGACAGGAAAAAACAAGGACGGGTCCATTCGGAGCTTTCAATATTTTGTCGAGTACCAGATCGACTTTGCAGTTTCGGCCGGTTACTCTCGAGACTGCTCTAATCTGGCCAGCCCCAAGAAAATCTAAGCTCAGGGCACTAGATTCTTTGGAAGAAAGCAAGCGAATGTATAAGGGAACAAATGGAGAAATAGTACACAATTAGAAATACAAACAACAGGGCATTAACAACAGGTATATTTCGACTAAAGACGAATGAAATTAAGCTGGCGTGTGTGGAAGTGAAGCTTTACGGAAGGGACACAGACGATGAAAGACATGGGAGAGAATATAAGAGATGCTACACGGATAGTAGTCGAACCAAGAAAGGTCAGGCGTGGCCGAACAGCGGCAAAGTGGAAGGAGAGGAGAGAGGCAGGAGTAGAGGGATTGAAGAATTAGGGTGGAACGAAGAAGAGGGAAAAAAGAGGAAAGGGACAGTGTGAGGTAAAGGCGGGAAAGTGATGAGAATGAAGGGAAGGCCAAGTAATGCGAGAGAGGGGTGGAAGTGAGAAAAAGAAAAGTGGAAGGAGCGAAGAGAGTGTCAGACACACACCACACACACACACACACAGCGGGGTGGCGTCATTTGAAGGCTAAAACATTATGACCAGCGATGCGTAGCAACATCTGATAGCCTGGTCGATCACGGTGATCACGGTGATATATATATATAAAATATATGCATACATACAAACATATATGTACGTACCTACATCTACATGTATATATACATGCATATATAAATATATATACGTGAATACAGGACACCACAACTAGACGTAGAACTCAACGAGAAACGAAAACGGAAAAACGAAAACGGAAAAACAAGCATGGAACAAACCATTTTTTTACAACAGAAAAACAGAGTACAGGACAAACTACACAAGGAAAAATCCCCTTCATCAGCTGTCTCTAGTTCAACTCTAGCGTGTTTCGAAGGTAAGACAGAACACGACTCGTTAAACTAGTCCTTCCTGAGAGAGAATTAAAATAAAATTACTTCGCAGAGGGGTAAAAACAAGAAAGAAAAAAATGTAACACAAACAGGACATGAAAACGATACAAATAAAAATACAAAATAAAATACGAGATAAAAATACATGTACAAGAAAATACAATACGAGAAATAAAGATAAACAAGAAAACAAACGAAAAAGCCTTTTTCTGGCTTAGACGGAGGAGATTCTGGCAGCGCAAGGGAAAACAAATGTGTGTTCACAGTTTGAAGGCCGCGTGTAAAAAGGAAGTAGTTTTGGCTAGCAGTGACAAATATGAGGAGGAGTGAGAGAGAGAGAGAGAGAGAGGAAGACAAGCGACTGAGGGAGAGATGAGGAAGAGTGAGAGAGAGAGAGAGAGAGAAGGGAAGGTAAAGCAAGGAGATAAGGAATTTCGCGTCATAATTATATATAAAACAGTACATGGAGAATGAGAACGGAACGAAACGAACGAATCGAATCGAATCGACGCGAGGGCGCTGTCAAACAATAATGTAATAAATAAAATATGCTTGTTTTTCCGTTTTCGTTTCTCGTTGAGTTCTACGTCTAGTTGTGGTGTCCTGTACTCACGTATATATTTATATATGCATGTATATATACATGTAGATGTAGGTACGTACATATATGTTTGTATGTATGCATATATTTTATTTATTACACTATTGTTTGACAGCGCCCTCGCGTCGATTCGATTCGATTCGTTCGTTTCGTTCCGTTCTCATTCTCCATGTACTGTTTTATATATATATAAATATATATATATATATATCAGCATGGCCGCAGCTCTGAGCTGAAACTAGAAAAAAAAAATATATATATATATGTATGTATGTATGTATGTGTATTGTTGTATTTCGGGATGGGTTTTTTTTCTCCAAATAAGTGCACGCACCGTCCCGAAATACAACAATATCAGTTTTAAAACACAACTTCAGATCAGGGATCTTCCCACAAAAATTCATATACATACATATATATATATATATATATATATATATCATCCAAGTATTTCTAAACTCAATATTCTACACGGTATTTTGAGAGGTACAATATCAGGATAGCCTTTATCTCATAAAACGAAATATCAGGAGATATTTTATGTGAAGAAAGCTCGTTCGGATATGGTACCTCACAAACTATTCTACACCGCGTTATTTATAACTTTATCTGATTCAAGTTTCACAGTGAAAATAGTATATCTTATATCTCTCGAAGCTTCTAAATCCTTGCAATGGAATCATGGAAATACAGGCGCACATACGCACGCTCCACTCCACACACAGAGACACAGACACACACATACACACGTACGTATACTATATATGAATGTATGTTTTAGAAGATAAAGATAATAAATGTTTTATGTTTCCGCTTCCTGAAGTAGTTCAATTCGTGACATTTTTCGTTGAATTCTCCTACTCAACTACATGATTAAAACTCATGCAAACAATATATATATATATATATATATATATATATATATATATGCGTGTGTGTGTGTGTGTGTGTGTGTGTGTGTGTGTGTACACATATATATATATATATATATATATATATATATATAGTTAGATAGATAGATAGATTTATAGATAGATAAATAGATAGAGATAGATAGATAGATGTGCATATATATATATATATATATATATATATATATATATACATATATACACACACATATACATATACATAATACCTATATATATATGTGTGTGTGTGTGTGTGTAAATGAATAAGTGTGACAAAAAAGAAATGCATATATACTCACACACACTCACACACTAACATACACCCACACACACATATATATACACACGTATGAGTGTGTGTGTGTGTGTGTGTGTATGTGTGTGAGTGTGTGCGCGTGTGTATGTATGTAAAATTTAGTATAGAACATATATGAGTGAGAATCATAGCAAATCTGTTGATATTCGTCATTCCAAACACGTTGTTCCAGCTAAATAATTCGTGGTTGACTTTACAATTAGATTCACCCGTCCATCCACCCGTCCGTCCGTCCATCCATTCATCAATCTATCCATACGTGCGTATGTAGGTGCGTACATACATACAAACAGAAATATATATATATATATATATATATATATATATATATATATATATATATATATTATATATATGTATATTTCTTTACTGCCCACAAGGGGCTAAACAGAGAGGGAACAAACAAGGACAGACAAAGGGATTAAGTCGATTACATCGACTCCAGTGCGAAACTGGTACCTCATTTATCGACCCCGAAAGGATGAAAAGCAAAGTCGACCTCGGCGGAATTTGAACTCTGAACGTAACGACAGACGAAATACTGCTAAGCATTTCGCCCGGATGCTAACATTTCTACCAGCTCGCCGCCTTATTGCAGCCATCTTAACAAGCTTATTCCTTCAGCATTCATTCACACCTAGCTGTGGACATGCCATTAGAATGTAAGCTATCTCATCAGAATCATCACACATTCTATATTTTGGTGAATATTCTTGCTAATCTATCATTACCACGATCCTATTTACTTTGAAGATCTGATCTTCAGCTGCTAAATCCATTCTTCCGTTTAATTCTTCCATGCGCCTTTCTTTAACCAGACGCGGGTATACTTGTCAGCCTTTATCTCTTTTGGCTTTTACAAAAACATTGAATGAAATTTCTTTTCTTCAATTTTCTATTTTCTTTCTTTTGCTTTTTCCTATTCTCTCCTAGGTTCTACGGTTTCTATTTTCTTTTCTAAATAGCGTAATAGATTTGTCTCCAGTTCAACCACATTCGTTAACCTGCTTTCTCTTCATTTTCATTTCCAGTATAAAAATTTCCAAGTGTGATTGAGAATTCAAGATTTTATGCACTATGAGCTGATTCCTCATTTTCCCCATTGATATCCTTCAGTTCGTCTTTCTTCCACTTAATAATTCCTGTGCCAGTCCATTATTAGTGATGCTATTCTCAAATAAATTGCTTGTATAACGTTTCCTGCATTCAGTTATGAGTTTAAGATCTTCGGAAATATTCTTTACTGGCGACCTCCTTCATTTCTATATTTTATTGCCTCTCAGTATTCTCCGATATTTATGTTTCTGCTACTTTTAGTAATTTTATATTGTCATCGGATCTATCTATTCCTGCAATTTTTATGAATTTTCCCGATTCTTCTCCACATATTTATAATAACACATATCTCAATAATTTCCGAATGTCATTCTAATGTCGCTACTAAATATCCCAGTGGCTTATTCTAAGGAAACCACTTGATTCTTATCATTGCCATGAAGCTTTAGATCTTCTTTAAATAGCTAATTCCTATTTCTCTATTCTTTATCCTTCCTGAACTTTGTTTAGTATGATCGACAACAGTATCAGTGAGATTACAAATGAGAGGTTGTCCTCCTTGATAGATTTCTCTTCTGGTTTCTCTACCTGCTAACCTTTTCCCTCTAGATTTTAACTCTACTCTCTATTATCCCATCGTAGTCTTTTTTTCAGTAAGAGGCTAACATTTTTTGGGTTCTAGACCATGTCTAAGCACTTCTTGATTCACAATTAGAGGACTAGGACATATGCTTTTCTACAACCGAGTCATACGATGCACAAAATTGGTCAATTTCTCCCTGCAATTCCTCAAAACTGTCTTGTCACTAATTAGACTTTCTTTCCTTTGCTTTTTCTATTTTATTCAACAACTTTCCTTTTCATTAATCATTAGGTGTTTCTCACATACGTCTTGGTGTATTTCTCTTAAATTATCCCTCTTAAGATTTTCTTAAAAGAAGTAGACATATAATAGGTCGGTCATTTGTCTTTCAGAATCAAACTAGTCTTCTTTTTGTTAAACACAGTGGTAAATGTCCTTCTGGCGTGCATCCATTTATTTGTAGTGCTATGGTTTCCTGGATACTTGTAAATCTTTCAGACAGGAACTCGGTACAAAATCTGGATATGTATATGTCGTTTAGGCTGCTTGCAAATATACACGTTCGTGATGTTAATATCATTCATTGTCTCAACAGTATGATTGCTTTATCCCTTATGCATTTTACCCGTAGAGACCTTAAGCACTTAAAAATGCTTGGTGACCCCATATATGTAATTCAAAATATAAACAGTTTTAAACCATAAAATAAATTTCTATTTTTCAGAATAAAACAAAACTAACAGTAAGATGGAAAATAATGTATGTTTTTGTTTACTTCCACTTTATTTACACAAGTTGAATGCATCCGCTTTCCTGGTGTCAGCCATTTTTTTTGTTAGTATTTAAGTTCTCTTTTAAATGTGAATCAGCCTGTATTGGAAATCTACAGTGTTTACGTTTTTCTTCAGTCCGCGATCGGTGTCCAGCGTTTGAATCACCGTCGTTGGCTTCTACCTATTTTACTGTCTCATAAAAGGGAAGTATTTATTAGGTAAGTCAATTGTTTTGTTTTTTGGGGTGTTTTTTATTTTGTTTTCAGTGAGTGTTGCATGAAAGTTACCAGCATGTGGCGAAAAAATATCCT
>NW_021825157.1:0-5000 GCF_006345805.1 Octopus sinensis | reverse complement strand
AAAAATCGGCTTTGGCGAAATGTGAACTCAGAACATGAAGAGAGACGAAATTGCCGCTAAGCATTTCGCCCGACGTACAAGCGATTCTGCCAGCTCACCGCTTGTGATAATAATAATAATAATAATAATAATAATAATAAATAATAAAATAATATAATAATAAACTAAATCCTTTCTACTAAAGGCACAAGCCTGAAATTTGGTGGGAGTCAATTAGATCACCCCAGTACGCAAACTGTTACTTAATTTAGCCCGTATATTATATATATATATATATAATATATATATAATATATATATATATATATATGTATATATATATATATTATATATATATATATAATATATTATATATACATATATATAGTCTTTTATTCTTTTTATTTATTTTAGTCATTTGACTGTGACCATGCTAGAGCACCGCCTTGAAAGTTTTAGTCAAATAAATGAATTTCAGGACTTTTTAAGCCTAGTAATTATTCTATCGGGATCTTTTGACAAAACCGGTACTTTACTGGGACATAAACACACCCACCCACACTACAACGCCACAGAGACACACAACAAAACAAGTTTCAAGTGGTGATAGGGGACAAACAAGACCCAAAACTCACATATATACATACGTAACATAATATATATATATATATATATATATATATATATATATATACAGTATTACCTCGGTTTTCGAACAACTCTGAGCGCGAATGAATCATGTCTTATATATATATATATATATAGTTAATCCAAACAAGAAAACACAAAAGAGCACCAAAAAAAAACACAGCAACGCGAGGCCGTGGAAAAAATAAAGTATTATTGGACGCTCAGGAAAGAAGGGAAAAAGGAGGGTTTAACGTTTTCGAGCGGAGCTCTTCGTCGGAAACAAAGGAGGAGGAAAGATTCCGAGAAGGGAAGACAGAGGGAAAAAAATTGCTGGCAGTGCTCCGACAGGTCAATGTTGAAAAAGGGGATATATATATATATAGGGAGAGTCTACCTAAAAAAAAAAAAGACAAAACCAAAGACGAAGACAGGGCTTACAAAACAAAAAATGTATTAGTATAACGCTCAGGAATAGAAAAAGTCTTTTACGTTTTCGAGCCTACGCTCTTCCACAGAAAGGGACACAGAAAGAACAAGGAGAGAAAAAAATGTGTGTAGTGGCTAACGATCTATCATGGCGCTGATATATATATATATATATATATATATATATATAAGCATTGATTTATTCGTGATCAGAGGCGTTCGTAAACCGAGGTACTACTGTAGGACTGAAGTCGGAACCGTATAGTTAAGAACTGAAAATCTCGTACTGTATCTTCAACAAGTTAGGTACACTCAGCTAACTGGAGCATGATATCTTAATATGATCAAATACGATAACTGATATTAGATAATGTGCTGCTAAGAACAAAATGAGAAAATCCGACAGTCGTAATGATAAGATAATTCTATTCGCTAGAGTTTATCAATTGTAGACATTAGAATATTCGTCATTTATTGTGTATGCAAAAATATTTCGGTAGATATTTTCCAAAACCATCTCTACATTCCGTACGCGATATTTCTAAGGTGTTCATATGTATGTGTACACACGTACACACGCTCACGCCCGCACACACATACACACATATATGTACATGCTTGTGTAGCTGTGTTTCCTGCCCCTCCCTCCCTTCCACCGTTGCTTGAAACCGATGTTGATGTGTTTACGTCCCCGTAACTTAGCGGTTTGGCAAAACCGATCGATAGAATAAGTAGTACGCTTACAAAGAATAAGCTCTGGGGTCGATTTGTTCAACTGAAGGCGGTACTCCAGCATGGCCGCAGTCAAATGACTGAAACAAGCAAAAGAATAAAAGAATAAGAGAAATATATATATATATATTTTTTAAAATTTATTTATTATTATTATTACTAGTATTGTTCTTATACATACATACATACATACATACATACATACATACATACATACATACATACATACATGCATGCATGCATACATACATACACACATACATACATACATACATACATACATACATACATAAATACATACATACATACATATAACATACATACAAGCAATGTAATGATGATAATAAGTGGATGTAAACACATGACAAAATAATAAAAACAAAAACAACAACAACAAAGCAAATTACATGAACGTATTAAACAGAAGATACAATATTACAGGCATCCCCCCCCACCCACACACTAAATAAACATAGACGCACATAGAGATATAAGCATGCGCAAATGAAGACATACAATAGAAATACAAAATGGCTGACGATTAGTAAGGAGAGACACAAATAAGAAAGAAGAAAACAAAGGACCACTGATGCGGTCACAGGAGTGTGACGAAAGAACTCTGGCCAAAAACAATAAGATTAAGATTAATGTAAAAAATAAATAACACTGAAGCAAGTCACACCAATTATATAGTACGTGTTTTTTATTGGCTAAACTGGCAAAATGACCATTCCTAAATATAACAATGTATATATACTCTTTTACTCTTTCACTTGTTTCAGTCATTTGACCGTGGCCATGCTGGAGCACCGCCTTTAGTCGAGCAAATTGACCCCAGGACTTATTCTCTGTAATCCTAGTACTTATTCTATCGTTCTCTTTTGCTGAACCGCTAAGTTGCGGGGACTTAAACACACTAGCATCGGTTGTCAAGCGATGTTGTTGGGGACAAACACAGACACACAAACATATGCATACACACATACATATATATATACATACATACATACATACATACATACTACATACATACATACACCACACACCACACACACACCACACACACCACACACACATATATATATATATATAATATATATATATATATATATATACACACATAAAGGCATTCACACGCTGGATCTCAGAGTTTCCAGAAGATTTAGGGTACAAATTTAGAGTTTTCTTTATACTCTTATGTAAATGAGTATAGTTGATGGTAGTAACGTGTTTTGAAAGCATTCGCTGTGAACTTATGTTTTTGCCGATACCATCTAACGGAAACTGTTGCATAACAAGGATGCATACCTTTTGTAAAATATCTTCCTTCGGGTATCAGGTAGATTGATTTATTCAGTATATTTACTAACAATAACAGCAACGCTTTAAAAGCCATCACGTCTGACCTTGTTGTAGAGCAAACGATTAGATTCAGAGATTCAAAGGCGATTGTCTGTTTGCGATGAGAGAAATATTGATCCATCTGCTAGAAGATGGCATTTTGTAGTAACAAACGTCCTTTCGCATGTACTGCTTGATAAATTGTTTTCTGTAGCTTTACATATCTGACACTGCTGAGCATAGATCCCGAATATTTAAGAGACCTTCTAAGAGCATATCTGTTTAAATGTTTGACATGATTGCTTCGAAGTCCCTTCATCTATAAAATATACTTCCTTCCAGTCGTGAGCAACCAGTTTTAAGAGGTAACTTTTATCTATTGAACCCAGAGTGTAAATTTATCGCACACGTTTTATTTTTGTTTATTTTAACAATATTGACCACCGTTTTTCCTAGTTTAACTGATAATGGTTAATGGAACATCTTATCTTTCTTTATGCTTTAGTTTTAATGGTGCCTGAAGCTATCAACTTAATCAAGCAACGAATATTATTCGCTCTCTTTTCATAGAGAATAATGTGTATGTATATATATATATATATATATTATATATATTATATATTATAATATATATATATATATATAATATATATATATATATATATAGATGTATTTATAATGTATATATGTATATATATATATATATTTATTATATTTTTTACTGGAAACCCAAGGCTTAGATAACATGCTCTATATAATGACACAAAACTACCTAATTTAAAACCTTAATAAATAAAAATAAAAAATATGAAAGGAATAAAATCAAAATAAAAGTATAAAAAACAAGCTTTTTTTTTTTTTTTTTCAATTTCAAAAATAAACTCCCATGAACAAATAATTATTTTCTGAAAAGCAACATCAATTTCTACAGCTGTTTATAGCATTCTGCTAAGTGAAAAAAATCGGGAAAAATCAATGATCTTTCTGTTCCCTCGGGTGTAAACAAACATATTTATGCTTATATGGTGGAAGCACTCCGTCGGTTACGACGACGAGGGTTCCGGTTGATCCGATCAACGGAACAGCCTGCTCGTGAAATTAACGTGTAAGTGGCTGAGCACTCCACAGACACGTGTACCCTTAACGTAGATCTCGGGGATATTCAGCGTGACACAGAGAGTGACAAGGCCGGCCCTTTGAAATACAGGTACAACAGAAACAGGAAGTAAGAGTGAGAGAAAGTTGTGGTGAAAGAGTACAGCAGGGATCACCACCATCCCTGCCGGAGCCTCGTGGAGCTTTTTAGGTGTTTTCGCTCAATAAACACTCACAACGCCCGGTCTGGGAATCGAAACCGCGATCCTACGACCGCAAGACCGCTGCCCTAACCACTGGGCTATTGCGCCTCCACTTATGCTTATATATAGGCACAGACACAAGCGCCCGCTTACACACACTCGCGTGCTCGGACAGCAGCCGCGCTGGGTAGTGGATTGCAGAATGAAGCTGAAGATAGCAACCACAAGGAGGATTTTAGTCTGGCACCATTTTATCGTTGACGATTTGTCGAGCTGTTCAATCATGGGGCTCATATAAACACTAGTTTTAACACAGATCCAGACACATACACAAGGCCCGAAATTTTAGGGGAAGGAGCCAATCGATTAGATCGAACTCAGTACGCAACTGGTACTTAATCGACTCCGAAAGGGTGAAATGTAAAGTCGACCCGGCGGAATTTGAACTCAGAACGTAAAAACAGACGAAATACCTATTTCTTTACTACCCACAAGGGGCTAAACACAGAGAGGACAAACAAGGACAGACAAACGGATTAAGTCGATTATATCGACCCCAGTGCGTAACCCCGAAAAGATGAAAGGCAAAGTTGAC
>NW_021825156.1:15000-16588 GCF_006345805.1 Octopus sinensis | reverse complement strand
TCTGATTGGTCTCGTTCATAGTCAAAGGAAACTAATATTATTTGTGATATTTCAGCTAAGAAAATATATATTTTCAACGATAAACACAGCTGCCAAAAAAAAAAAAAAAAAAAAAACTAAATATATAAATAAAATAAAATAAAATAAAATATATTAAATAAACAAAACAGAAACAACACTTCAATTTCTTGATGTTTTTGTTTTTGTTTGTAGTTTTGTTTATTTTCACTTTTACTTTCACTTTCACTTCAACGAAAATAATCGACTGTAATAAATCTGTAACAAGAAGTTGCTCGATTGAAGTAAGTTATCAGTGCCTATATGACTGGAATTGATAAGTAGCGCAAATTGAATTTTGGCGTCGTTTATCTCCTCGCTTTGTATAAACAGTGAAATATATACTGGATAGATTGCGGCCCCAAAAACTTAAGAATTTATATTGGAAAAATTTAAAGAAGTGATATAATCATTTTTATAGGAGATTTCAGTAACTTATTTGAAAAAAAAAAAAGGAAAGACAAAACAGAAAATATTCATGAAAACCCCTTCCGCCCGATGTAAAAGTAACTTCAATGGAAATAGTTGCCATCAAGGCGGCGAGCTGGCAGAAGCGTCTGCACGCCGGGCGAAATGCGTAGCCGTATTTCGTCTGCCGCTACGTTCTGAGTTCAAATTCCGCCGAGGTCGACTTTGCCTTTCATCCTTTCGGGGTTGATAAATCAAGTATCAGTTACGCACTGGGGTCGATGTAATCGACTTAATCCGCTTGTCTGTCCTTGTTTGTCCTGTCTGTGTTTAGCCCCTTGTGGGTAGTAAAGAAATAGGTATTTCGTCTGCCGCTACGTTCTGAGATCAAATTACGCCGAGGTCGACTTTGCCTTTCATCTTTTCGGGATCGACAAATTAAGTTCCAGTTACGCACTGGGGTCGATGTAATCGACTTAATACCTATGTCTGTCCTCGTTTGTCCCCTCTATGTTTAGTCCCTTGTGGGTAATAAAGATATAGGATATAGTTGTCATCATGTGTTGTAAGTTGAGTAAAAGAATTTTGTTTTACGAGCAGTAGAAGTGTAAGACTTCGTAGAAAAAGCTCTGGAAGGAGATAGATAGGTGGAGAGAATGAGGGAGAGAGGGAGAGAGAGAGAGAGAGAGAGAGAGAGAGAGAGAGAGAGAGATCAAATGTTTGCTGCTTTTCCCTATTTATTTCGCCAAGTCTGTCACCAGTTTCAAAATTGTTAGCGATCATCGATCTGACCGTTGCTATCGGATTAAAATCTGTTTCGCTTTGTTCCCTGTCATCGTCTCCCGCGATTATTTATCTTTGTTTTTTCTTACTCTCGTTACACTGAATGTATTTATCCATTGTTAAAAGCATCTCCCTTAGTGTTTGCGTCCGCTATTTTCCGATATGGAACATCATTAATGTCCATGGATTCGACCGTTTCAGTTTAATTCTGTATCATTTTGTCAATAGAATCCTATATTCAACAAATCTGTGAAATTTTCTAAAATAAACCTTCGTTCACTTATGACAGAAAACCTAGGAAACAAGCATAGAATTATTATTTCTATTAGTTCAACCGTCA
>NW_021825156.1:0-10000 GCF_006345805.1 Octopus sinensis | reverse complement strand
AGAGTCACTGCCTGGTACTGCATCAGGGCATTGAGAGCCACTGCCTGGTACTGCATCAGGGCATTGAGAGCCACTGCCTGGTACTGCATCAGGGCATAGCCACTGCCTGGTACTGCATCAGGGCATTGCCACTGCCTGGTACTGCATCAGGGCATAGCCACTGCCTGGTACTGCATCAGGGCATTATTATTATTATTATTATTATTATTATTATTATTATTATTATTATTATTATTATTATTATCAAATATTGTAAGTGACTGTATTTAAAGAGATTGTTAAAATCATTGCTCTATTTTAAATACATATCCAGTTTATTGCTCATAAATTTTTGACACAAAATCTTATACGGACCCCCGTTGAGAACCACTGGTGTGGCTGCTAATTTAGATTGTTGCCTGTTGGATTATATCTGACAAATTTGCTCTGTAATGGTTGTATAAGATTTTTGACTTATATGGTTGCTGAGTGTCGCGTTTAAGAAACATGTTGTAATTTCGAAAGAGCAATGTTTTAAATGATAGTTCCGAGAAGAAATTATTCTATTAAAGTTGAAAGTATGTACTGAGATGTTTATTGACATTTATAGCCTATTACTTTTACGATTAGATTTTTGCAATTTTTTCTTAAAAAAAAAAAAAATGCTATATTTCTATAATTTCCAAAGTTTTGGTATTTGATACTGACTATATAAACGTTGATCAGTGTTAGAAATATTTCAGTTGTGTAACATATTTTTGATATTTTTTCTGACGTTTCGATACAGAATGAAGCGAAAGCTAGGGTTTGTGTGGAATACTCGAGCACTTCGTGTTTGCCTGTCTTTGTATTTTAGTGTTAATGACTGACTTTGATAAGAAAAAACCCAAGTGCCATATATATGATGTAGTGTTAGCATAGTCGTTGTTAATTCTACTAATTAATTTTATTTCTAGTTTCATGATTTATGTTGGATACAAGTATTTTCCAGTCCTTTGCTTCTCTTTGTTTATATTCTCCTTTTTTTATTTCCGTGTTTATTTGCTTTAATACTGAATTGTCTTGTTGTTGTTGTTGTTGTAGTTGTTATTGTTGATGTTTTTATGTAGTGTTTACTCTGTTACGTTTGAAGTTATCTCTGTTTCCTTTCATCGTCACATTGCTATTTCAGTTGTGTTCTGGACTTAGAATTGTATTTTTCCGTTTCTATTTTTTTTTTCTGAGATATATTCTTGGATGTTGGCCGATTTATGTTTTTCATTGATTCTATGTACAGAACTATTCATTTTGTTTCTGTTCTTGTTGTTGTTTAACGCCTAGTCAAGCCTGATAAAACAGTCCTATGACTGCACGAACTCCAGCCGTGACCACACCGTCTTGTATATATATATATATATATATATATATATATATATATATATATATAATATTTATATATATATATATATATATATATGTATGTATATGTATGTATATATTATATATCACCATGAGAATTCGCTAGCCACTAAACCTTTTTTTAAACTTTTTCTCTTTGCTTATTTGTGTTTCCTTTCTGTGGAAGAGCGTAGGCTCGAACGTAAAGGGCTTTCTCACTTCCCGAGCGTTAAACTAATACATCTGTTTGTTGTTTACACACCCGTCTTCGTCCTTTGTTTTTTTTTTGCAAATTCTCACTATATATATATATATATATATATATATATATATATATATATATATATATATATATATCTATATATATATATATATATATATATATATTTATAGTAATATATATCTATCAGCTAGTACAGAGTAGTATTTAGGAATTTAAATGGCAAATAAATAAGGAATCATGCAATGAAGCACTTCATCGCCTTACAGCTGTTTCTGCTAAACAATTCTACGTTAATGTAAGTCATTGCATAATTTCTTTTATTTTGCCATTTTGATCTCTTATACAAATAATCTGCTCGATTCCTGTTCTTCCAAGCTCATGTTCGAAGCACTCGGCCTATTTAAACATAGGGACTAATTCATTTAATAATAATTCATGTCTATTCACAAGTGGAGGTGAGTGTGTATGATTCATGTCTAGGATTCTGTCAAGCTCTGTTTCCTGTGTGCCACAGACTGAAGATAAACTTCTACGCCTTGATTCATAACCAGAACTTTTGGCAGGTAAAAATCAACCTGCGCCAGATTAGACGTCGGGGTAGTGCATAGGGCAGTGGTTTTCAACCAGGGTTCCGCGGAACTTTAGCGGTCCGCCAGTACAGTCTAGGGGTTCCGCAAGAAGTTACAAAACTGCTAAAATCGGCAGTAATTTTTAAATCTCCTGTGCAGATATGTGTGCATAAGACTATTAAATTATTGCATAGGGGTTCCCCGAGCCAGTGGAATGTTTCCTCGGGGTTCCGCTCCAGCAAAAAGTTTGAAAAGCACTGGTATAGGGACTAACTCTATACACCATCAAACTTTTGAAACCCCTTGTTGAACCCTCAACGCTGGACGCATTTTAAATTGTTGCTCGGAGAAATCTTTACATTTTACAGATGTAAAGGGATACAAATTTATAATTTCATGGAATTGTAAAATGAAATTCCATAAAGGAAGACTGGCACATTTAAAACTTGTATCTAACTCTAACCCTGACCAGCTGCGATGTAAATTAAACAAATAAATAAACATCATTTGCCATGAAAAACGTTAATAATTTCCTAATTTCCACTTATTTGCAAAACGAAATATATACGAAGAAATATATATTAGAAGTGACGATAATAAATAATCGAAATTGAATTTCTGAAAAGAAGCTAAAATGAAATCTATAATGAAATTTCAATAATTCACCAATAACTATCAAATTTTGTTTTCCAAACTTAGAGATATTTTTTTTTCCTTTTGTAATCAGAAGTTAATTTGGTAAAATAAATAATTGACGTTTAAATTGATCGCCATAATATATGTGTGTATAATGTAAATATATTTTTTTAAATATAAGTCTGAAAGTACGTAGCATTGGTTGTATGAAGAAGCTATGTGTAAGTATACATGTACTTGATAATTAGTTCTTGTCTAATGATGGTGGTAGCAAGACAGAAATGGTTGAGTGAGAGGCGAAATGTGTTACTGTATTTAGTCACGTCCCTACATTCTTATTCAGAATTCTTTATTTGGAATTCTGCGATTTCATCGTCTCTTCTCGTTTCAAATATTTGTGGTCGTTGTACCTATATCAGCAATCGCTATTATAATTGATTACCTATAAATAAACAACTTCACTTGGCTATGCATACACACACAGTGCAAAAGAGAGAGACATGCATCTTGGTTTACACTTCTATTTCTTTTCTACCCACAAGGGGCTACACACAGAGAGGACAAACAAGGACAGACAAACGGATTAAGTCGATTACATCGACCCCACTGCGTAACTGGTACTTAATTTTATCGACCCCGAAAGGATGAAAGGCAAAGTCGACCTCGGTGGAATTTGAACTCAGAACGTAGCGGCAGACGAAATACCTATTTCTTTACTACCAACAAGGGGCTAAACATAGAGGGGACAAACAAGGACAGATAAACGGATTAAGTCGATTACATCGACCCCACTGCGTAACTGGTACTTAATTTATCGACCACGAAATGATGAAAGGCAAAGTCGACCTCGGCGGAATTTGAACACAGAGCGTAACGGCAGACGAAATACCTATTTCTTTACTACCCACAAGGGGCTAAACACAGAGAGGACAAACAAGGACAGACAAACGGATTTAAGTCGATTACATCGAACCCAGTGCGTAACTGGTACTTAATTTATTGACCCCGAAAGGATGAAAGGCAAAGTCGACCTCGGCGGAATTTGAACTCACAACGTAACGGCAGACGAAATTCCGCTAAGCATTTCGCCCGGCGTGCTAACGATTCTGCTCAGCTTGCTCTTGGTTTAAATTTCACCCCAAAAAACATTAATTACTGCTGCCGTTAAGACTTTCTATATTCTGAGTCCAAATGTTTCTGAGATCAACTTGGTCTTTTATCTTTACAGGAAAATGAATGAAATACCAATCCATTATCTGAGTCAATCTTTCTGTCCTTCTCTCTTTCTCATTTTTTATCTCTCCCTTTCTTTTGCTTTGTCTCTGGATCGAACCCGCAAGTCAAACGTTTGGCGTTTGTATCACATACATTCGTCCTGAATAGGTGTGTTAACCGTACATACGTTTGCCATACAATCAACTAGAAACACATTAATTTTAAAGGTTAGGTATTCAGATAGTTATACAACTTCATACTAAACATTCATTGTCGACAAGAGGTATATTCCAACATTTTAAAAAATTACTAAGAAAAAATGGAAACATTTACATTACCCACCTATCAGGTCATCCCATAAGTTCTGTCCGAATTTTCAATAAAGAAAACAAATGATCAAATGTTATATTCAATTGAAATTTAATCATCAACGTACTTTCCCTTATTATCTATGACTTCCTTCCACCTATTTACAAGCTTTTTAATCCCATTAATGTAAAACTCTTTTGGTTTCAAAGCGAAGAACTCTGAAATGTCAGTTTCGACCTCCTCCTGGCTTGCGAAAGTTATGTCCCCCAAATGATTCTGTAAACTACGAAACAAATGTTAATCTGAAATTGCACGGTCGAGAGAATAAGGTGGATGAGGAATTTTTTCCCAACCAAGCTCTTCGATCTTCTGTGATGTGATCTTTGCAGTGTGGGGTCGCGCATTGTCCTGATGAAACATCACTTCTTTTCGATTCACTAAAGCGGGTCATTTTTCTTCAAAGCTTGCTTCAAACGCTCTAATTGCTGGCAGTAGACTTGAGCGCTGATTGTTGCATTCGGTGCAGATACAAAGGAACACCCACATGATGAGCTTCCACACGGTTATTGTCCAGCAGATTCACTCAGCCGGTATTGGTGGCGAGCTGGTAGAGTCGTTAGCACACCGGGCGAAATGCTTAGCGGTATTTCACCTGCCGTTACATTCTGAGTTCAAATTCCGCCGGGGTCGACTTTGTCTTTCATCCTTTCGGGGTCGATTAAATAAGTACCAGTTACGCACTGGAGTCGATATAATCGACTTAATCCATTTGTCTGTCCTTGTTTGTCCTCTCTGTGTTTAGCCCCTTGTGAGTAGTAAAGAAATGGGTATTGATCTGCTCTTAACTGTAGTAGAAGAAATTAACCAAGGTGCTGTAGAGCTGGTCTGCACTCTAGACTGCATTGTTGCAAAGCGATATTCTTAACTACACAACCATGCATGCGCCTCTATGCTTAACAATAAACACAAACTAAATGCAATACATGTTAGTAAAGATAAATTGACAAGCCATTGTTCTTTACTGATGAGCACCATTACTGAAACCGGAGTGTTTTATAAGTAAAGACACAGAATGGCGCAGGAGTGGCTGACTGGTAAGTAGCTTGTTTACCAACTACATGGTTCCGGGTTCAGTCCCACTGCGTGGCACCTTGGGCAAGTGTCTTCTACTATAGCCTCGGGCCGACCAAAGCCTTATGAATAGATTTGGTAGACGGAAACTGAAAGAAGCCCGTCGTATATATATATATATATATATATGTATATGCGTGTGTGTGTTTGTGTGTCTGTGTTTGTCCCCCTAGCATTGCTTGACAACCGATGCTGGTGTATTTACGTCCTCGTCACTTAGCGGTTCGGCAAAAGAGGCCGATAGAATAAGTACTGGACTTACAAAAGAATAAGTCCCGGGGTCGAGTTGCTCGATTAAAGGCGGTGCACCAGCATGGCCACAGTCAAAATGACTGAAACAAGTAAAAAGAAAAAAAAAAAGAGAAAGCCATTGTTCTTTGCTGATGAGCACCATAACTGAAACCGGAGTGTTTTATAAGTAAAGACAGAAGAATGAATCTGAAGTATTCAATATATTGAAGTTTAAGTGTATAAAAATACCGTTTTCAGCCCACATGAGAAAGAAAGTGGGTGTATATCATATCTTCACGTGTTTCTCTCTCTTTGAATGAAGAAATGGATACTAGGAAACAAAGCGATTTTGTTATGAGAAATAAACAAACGAAAAAAAAGGTATTGTTTTACACGTTGCCGTCTTTCCTCTTGTTTGATTTGTTAATGCGTATATCTGAGAGGTGTAAAGTCAAACAGCAGAAAGCATGTTACTCAACAGAACGCACTCATTCGGACACATACATACATACATACATACATACATACATACATACATACATACATACATACATACATATATATATATATATATATATATATAATAATATGTATATATATATATTATAATATTATATATATATATATATATATATCCACGATATCCACGTACATACATATCTATATATGTATATACACACACACTAACAACACACACACACAAACACGCATATATATACACCTGTCTTCGTCCTTTGTTTTTCTGTAAATTTTAAGACTATATATATATATATAATATATATATATATATATATATATATATATATATATATATATATATATATATATATATTATATATATATATTATATATATATAGTATATATATAAGTATTTAGAAATACATGTATGTAGCACACACATGTAGGCGTATATGTGTATGTATACACACACATATATGCATACACACACATGTTTATACACATATACATATGCATATGCCTATACGGACATACATATATATGCAAGTACAATCGGACACACTGAAACACGTATAAATATACAGCAGTATGATCACCTATCAGATTAAATACTCATACACGAAACAAACGTACGCACCCTAAGCATACAGATTCGTACGCTCACAAACACATATGTATGTACGTATGTATGTACATGCATGCGTTTATTCATACTGTTTCTATGTGTATCCAGAGTGATTAGGGGGGGTATTACTGTATTTGTGCGTGTGTGGACATGCGTGAAGGCTGCGAAATCAAGCGGAAATAAACAGCAGCGTAAAATGAACGAATGAGCTGGTTGCGATTTTATTGAAGAATTATCAAGACGCACACACTCTCACAGACACATACACGTACAGAGAGACGCATGCATACACATTCGCACACACTTACACAAACACTGACAGAGCTCATACGAAGATACCTGAACATACATACACTTCTATGTATGCCTCCATATATGCTCTCTCGCCACTCATTCTTTCTCAATATACATACAATATATATATATATATGTATATATATATGTATATATATATATGTATATATATAATATGTATATATATATATGTATATATATATATATGTATATATATATATATATGTATATATATATACATATATATATATATATATATATATATATATATATATATGTATGTATGTATGTATGTATGTATGTATAAACATACATAGATTTACATAATATCTATATCTATCTATCTCTCTATCTATCTATCTACCTATCTATCAATATAATTTATAAATATATATACGTGAACACACTAACACCTATATATCTAATATATATATGCTTATTTGTATATATAGCACATATATACATACGTACATATACGTACATGAATGCATACACACAGATATATATATATACATATAAATATATGTATATACATATATATATATACATAATATAAATATATACATATATATATATATATATATATATACATATGTATGTATATATATATAATAAATCTATGTACACACACACTCACACATATATATAGATATATATATGTGAGTGTACGTATATGCATACATACACACACATTCTCACATGTACACACACACACGCACACACATTTATGAATTGTAGAACATTTCACTTTTATCTAGAAACAGCCATTTCTTTTAATTAATTCTATTTTTAGAAATGTCTTTTTTTTTCTCTGTTAGAGAGAAGAAAGTTTGATATATTATAGAAAAGAGATTTTGGAAAATGTTTAATTTTACGATTCAGTAGATTTCTGTAAGATCGGCGCCTTGTTTATAAAATTGGCTCCGATATTCAAATCATTAGTTTTTCTTTCATTTTGGAATGTTTATTTCATTAAGTACATATATCTATCTTTTACTAAACCATAGTTTCTTAATTCGATCAGTAAGCTCGTAAATTTCCAGTTTTCTTTTAGTATCCAGAATTATAAATCAAATTCTGTGAAACTTGCAATTAACATGTTCGAGTTTTCAATTTTGAAAACCATTTTTTTTTTAATGAATAAATTCGTTTTGTATTGTTTTTCGTTTTTAATCTTTGCTTTTAGATTTTGAGGCAAACGGAAAGAGAGAAAAGAGAGAGAGAGACATGTTGAGTTTATGCTTATTTTAATGGTATATTGGTTATTTTTTCCATTAATGATCCATGTTATGGCAGTGGACTATCGAAATATGTACAAACTTTATCGATTGATTGTCAACAGTACATTCTTTACTAGAGTCGAAAATACAATACATTAACCCTCTCAGTGTCCTAACATTACTTGGTTTCAAATTTTGGTTAACGAACAGCAATTTCCGGGGAGGTGCTAAGTCCATTCCATCGATCCCCGATCTCAACTGTTACTTATTTTATCGATGCCCGAAGGAAGAAAGGCAAAGTCAACTCCCGCAGTATTTGAACTCAGAACATAAATTCGGACGAAATACCGCCGAGCATTTTGTTCGGCGCCTTGCTTTCCATTAATACCTTAATTGGAGAAATGAGCAGCATATAAAACCCATTTCTTGAAGTTTCTATCTGTAACCACCACTTGCGTTGAAATGGGTGGGGCTTTTAGACTCAGTGCCATCACTTCATGCACGAAGCCCCTAAGGCGATGAATTAGCATAATCCTTCAGGTGTTAGTCAAGGTACTTCCTGATATTTTCCCGGGCCTTTACATCTAAAGGTGAAATACCGCCGATGTTATCTTTGGTTTTCATCCTTCTGATGTTGATAAAATAAGCCACTACTCATTGGCGAGGATTTAAGGGATACTTCCGGTGCTTTGTTTCGAACTTGTATATATTGAGAAGTGTATTTGCCACCTAAATGTGGCCAACCCTTAAGGGTCGATGTTACTGTAGCTTGTAGCCCCAGGAAGACATCTCCAGCTGGCTATTGACACATTATCTGTACCCTATCAGTATTTGCAAAGTGAAGTCTCACACACCGATTGATATTCAAAATTGATAGGGCACAGATAGTGTGCCAATAGCCAGCTGGAGGAGATGTCTTCCTGGGGATACAAGCTACAGTAGCATCCACCCTTACGTGGCAAATATAGTTCACGATGTCCGAGCAGCTACTGTTTATAATTCGCTCAGAGATTTATTACTGCTTGTATATATTGAGCCTGACTTTTGAGGAAGTCATTCATTTTTTAGGTGTCACCTGAATGAGATTCCTCTGGGTCGTCAAGGTGTATTTGTCCACTTGCGATAAAATGAGCAACTTAAATAAAGGCGAATATACGATGATTGCTGCTCCCAAATCGTATTCGAATGAGAAGCGAGTAAGCCGTAGCCATTGAGTTACTCTGTCACTCGACCTGCTGAAGCTGGCAGCCGAATCAAGCAGAAATCTCACTTTACAGTCTTAAAGAAATTATGCATTGAGTGATGTAGTTTGGAGGAAACGACTGAATGGTTATGATTAGCTATACACACTTTGATCGTGGGTTTACTCGTTCCGGTCTGATTGGCAGAGAAACAAGAACAGCAACAAACACAACAAAAAAAAACAGCAACAACGAACAAACAAAATGAAGAAAATCTCTGCTTATGACCCAACGACCTGTTAAGGATTACAGTACATTTGCTCTTTTATAAATTGACTGAAATCGTTCAGAGGGACTGAGAAAGAAAGAGGTGGAGGTGGTGGTGGTGGTGGTGGGATGAATCAATAATTTCTTTTTTGCTCTTCGTATTTAGATTAGATTATTCATTTATTCATTGTGATTCATAATTTTTGTAAAACGAGAAAAAGAAATGAACGAGAAATTCAGATTAAATATAGGAACAAAAAAAAAAAAACAAATGGAAAAAACA
>NW_021825155.1:15000-19475 GCF_006345805.1 Octopus sinensis | reverse complement strand
TATCTATTCACCAAAGTGAATGGAGCCTGCAGAAATCTCTTATATCTGTCACACTTCCGTTCATGGGCCTCGTTACAACCCGCTCCCCACGTGACTGTTCATTCAATTATGATAATTTTCTGAGCCTTTTCAGGCCACAGGACCACATCAGGCCTCAGGGTTGTATGGATATCCTGGGGAAACTGCAATCTCTTCCCTAAGTCTACCTTCATATCCCATTGTTGAGACCCTTGCAGCAAGATGTGTATTGCTTTTGCTAGCTTTACTGCTTTCTCTCCCTCTTCCACGAACTTAATTGCGGCAGTTATATTCCCTTGGTGATGATGATTCTTACACTTTTACTGCTCCAGGGTGTGAGCAAGTATTTGTATCTGCTTTGAGAAAGTGTTATTCAGTACCCTGCCAAGATGTGTGCCAGAGAACCCCTTTCCTACAAAGTCTACACAGCTGGTCTTCCCTCAAACATTATCTGTGTAGGTTTGTTGGCATCGGGAGTGTGTCATACACCGCTCCATGCAGGAAGGAGATGTGCAAAGGTTCCAGCCTCCATAGGTCAGTCCATGAGAGCTTCCTCTTAGGGAGATCCTATTTAGTTCATGCACTCAGAGATACCAACTCCACAGCTCTTGATTTCCTTGTATCTTCCTCCTGGTACCACAATGCTTTCTGAGTCATAGCCCGCCTCTTCCTGGTGTCTGCCTTCTTCCGTTGTTGGAAATAGAAAGAGCCAAGTCCCTGGCGACCCCAACATGTAGCTCCAATTATGACGTGTAACTCCAGCATGCGTTGAACCTGAGCGACAGCGGTGCTAGTTACCCACACCTTGTGGTAATACCTGCATGTCTGACAAGCTCGTCCTTAGAGTCTCTCTACATCATTACAATATTACATTTTGCTACTTTAAATTCCTCCACTACAGATGACAGGGCAAATTGTAACTGTCCCGATCTTATGTACAGGCCTATTCAATGAAGCCATTTTTCGGGGGAAGGGGGGTATTTATTTACCTTTCTCGCAAACCCTGGTGGGTGACTACTTACCACAACACCACCTCACATAAGTAATTTGATGCATCACCACTTCGCTTTTTTTACTCATTCAACCTTTAATACTAGGCTTCAGCCAAACTCAGTTATATATTCTTTGAGTGTCATATATACATAAACTAATATAAAATGTTCCCACGGCCCCCACACATTGGTGGTAGTGACCACTATGAGAAGCCCTGCTCTATATTCCTGCAGACACTATCCCATCTATTGACTGACATCCTGTCATTCTAACTTCCAATATTTCAATAGTAAATTAAACTTCATTAAAAAAATCACCTTTGTCCCTTTAGGTGTCTTTCTGGATTCAATGAACACCAGTACAGTTTTATAAAGTGGGGTTTGATTCCTATGTGACACACCAGTGTTTTCATATGTGTAACAAATTCTATCAAAAATGGTGTAGCCCTTGACACCAGTAAAACCTTCAACTTTGTATGGCAAGAGGACTTCTTTAAAAAGTCACCATCCATTTATCGGCTCCATCTGTCTCTCATCTCTTGAACTGAATACTTCCCGCCAGAACACCCCATTGCAGTGTGTGATGGATTTCTTTCTCACTCACATTCCATCAATTCTGCCATGTCTCAATGTTTGGATAAATATTTATAAAAATGTCGATGATGAGGATTAGAGAAAAGAGGTGAAGAAAGAAATGAAATATCATGGACAAATATATGTGGCTACTTTTCATATTGTGTATAAAACATTTCATATTGTGTATAAAATAATAAACAGTCAAATTTGAGAAGGCAATAAAGAGAACAACTTACTATTGTTGGATCCTTTTTCACTAATTTTTGAATTCCTTCGACGTCACCATTTCTAATTTTCTGTCTGAAATCCTCCATGTCTTTTGAATAAAAACAGTCAAAAAAGAAAGAAAGCAAAACAGTTTTAAAAAAACTTATAAAATGAGTTAAACAACAATAAACAGAAGTTGATGGTTCTAAAATATTGCAAAAGATAACATTGATATTGTAAACTTCAGTTTATCTAAAGTATTATTCATAGCTGAATGTTCTTCTTGACTCTAATAAACCTAACAACAGTCATTGTGTTGTGTCTCTAGGTTAGATTACATATTGACTGGTTACTATTAAACCCTCAATATTGGAATGTACAGTCTGTTGATCAGCTACGTAAAGGCAGCGTACATGTTGAGCTATAAATCTGTGGATCATACCCCAGCTACGGTGGAGGGCACTTTATATCAAAGACAAACTGATTCTGCGAAGAAAGGTAAATTTACGAAAAATAGTAAAAGAATCAATGAAACAGAGTTTGTTCAATAAAACCTCCTGTATTGATCTTTGTCGAAACACTAGCAAAGTAGATGAGATCTAATCAGACACTATCAACAAGTGCTTACTTTATAGATTTTTGCAAATATCTTTATGACTATTTCAAAATTATTTAATAAATTTCCCTTATATATACATACATACATATTTATATTTATATATATATATATATATATATATTCATATATCATTGCCATCATCACTTAACGTCCACTTTTCATCCATTCATGAGTAAGATGGGTGACAGGAGCAGGCCAGGTAGAAAAAAACTACCCTGGGCTACTGTCTATTTTATCAGGTATGTTACTGTTGGATGCCCTTCCAAACGCCAACCACCAGTTTTGTCCCACTGTATGACACCTTGGGCAAGTAACTTCTTCTAAATCCCATGGCTGATCAAGGCTTCTGAGTGGATTAATTAGAGATAATCTGAGAGAAGCCCATCGTACACCACTGGACAATATCTGAGGACCAGTGAAAAATCTGCCAAAATGAAGTGTCTGTGTGTTTGTGTGAGTGTACGTATGCATATATATATGCACACACCTGCTTGAGTGTGTGTGTGTATGTTTCCATTTGCTTTTACTGAAAATTGCTCAGCTATGAACGATTAGATTATCATTTTCCCTGTTAATAGACGAACCATTGGAATAAGTGATCCCTTGAACAACTGGTAAGGGTTAATAACATGAAGGGGATCCAGATCCAAAAAGAATGGATCAATAATATACTCATACAACCCATGGTAGTATGGAGAAAAAGGTGTAAAATGATTGCTTTATATGCATAAACGTACATATATAAGTCTATGTATGTGTACTCGTGTGCATGTGTGAGTAGCGTATGCATAGTGATTCCGGTGTTACCCTCAAGAGCTAGATCGTGGGTTTGATTCTTGCAATGCCCTCCTTTCCGAAGACTTCCGAATGTTCGCCTGCTTCCTAACCAGTGGAGTGGCATCATTGAAAACGTAAAACGATGCAAAGCACATTGTGACAAGTGATGTGAAACATCCTGCAGTATAATCGATCATGTGACTACATAATATATGTGTATTATATATTTGTACATATATATATATGTATGTAGATATTACGTCTATATATTGATATATATATAACGTATATATATATGTATATATATATTCCAAAAAGAATGGATCAATAATATACTCATACAACCCATGGTAGTATGGAGAAAAGGTGTAAAATGATTGCTTTATATGCATAAACGTACATATATAAGTCTATGTATGTGTATACTCGTGTGCATGTGTGAGTAGCTGTATGGCATAGTGATTCCGGTGTTACCCTCACAATAGCTAGATCGTGGGTTTGATTCTTGCAATGCCCTTCCTTTGCGAAGACTTCCGAATGTTCGCCTGCTTTCCTAACCAGTGGAGTGGAATCATTGAAAACGTAAAACGATGCGAAGCACATTGTGACAAGTGATGTGTAACATCCTGCAGTATAATCGATCATGTGACTACATAATTATATATGTGTATATATATATGTACATATATATATGTATGTATATATATATACGTATATATATGTATTATATAATAATATATATATATATATGTGTGGTGGTGTGTGTTGTGTATATATATATATGTGTGTATATATATATATATAAGTGTGTGTGTCTATATGAGTGTGTGTACTTAACGTTGGAATTTAAAACTATTTCTTGTGAAGGGTATCGACTTGTAACCTTTAATTAAGATCTTAATACATAAGCATTACGAAAGATGTTTTATGAATACATTTGTGTACACTACACGCCGAGACAAAGGCCAGGGGACTGCTAGTATATATTATACACACATACATACATGCGCATAGCAGACTTAATAAAATAGGCTAAGAGAAGAATAAGAGAGAGAGGAAATGGAGGAAGCGAGGTATTGAAATAAACACTGGGTTTACAATTTGAAGTTCGGAAGTGTGGAAGTTGTAAAGATAATTTATGGACAGGTCAGAAAGAAAGCTAAAACAGCAAAAGGAGTGGGAGGGAGTTACAGTTACAGACACTAAATACATGAAACTTGACTTTATCACTTTTACACACACACACACACACACACAACATGCACACACAAACGTACACACACACA
>NW_021825155.1:0-2500 GCF_006345805.1 Octopus sinensis | reverse complement strand
GAAAATAAATCTATTTTCCAGCTATTCACCATTCCTACACGACAAGTATTGAAATGGTGTCTGTGCAACATGAGATGAAGTGTTCTGCGCGCAATACACCTCCCGTTGCAGGATTTGAAATCACAACCTTGTTATCGAGAGCAACACCTTTAACCACGATGTTATGTATTCTCGACTTCTATTATATTACCAAAATGGTATTTTTCATATGTCCTGGTAACACCCAGAGAATATTCTTATCTACTTGACTCATTTCTAAAACAAACGCCATTGTTTTTATCGATTATTGGGATGGCGATATCTGCTCAAAGACACGACCTCATATCTCTAGTTACTAAAATGCAAACCCGACGAATTTCCCTCGTTTCCCAGAATATATTTCAGTTCGTTGTAAAGGATGCTTGTTGTTCACTGATGAGAAGACTATGATCAGAGGCGTTTCCGTCGTGATCATCCCGTCGATTTATATATATTGCAATTGGTGTTGTGTTCTTTCCGTTGTTAAGACGGTAGGGTGTGAGACAATGGAATATCTTTGTCTCAAATGCTTACGATAGGGCTGATAGCGCAAATATACAAGTAATGGACATTCATTAGTCCTAAAACCTACATCTACAATCATTATTGTAATACATCACATGATGTGGATGTTAATTTTCATAGATCTTTCCGATGTATAAGTTCGACCTTTCTATCAAGATGAACCATCAATATATTAATTGACATCAAAGGACTTCCTTAGGGTCCGTCTACAATACCCACTCACATGTCTTTGCTCGGACGGAGGATATAGTAGAAGAAACTTTCCCAGGTTGCCATGCAGCGAAACTAAACCTGGATCTAAGTGCTTACGGAGCAAGTTTCTTACCACATAGCCACGCCTATGCATGTGTGTTTATGTATAAGTCTATATATAGGATGAACAGGACAAACAAATGTTTAACTAATAGATTTTACATGCGTGTAACAACGTTATGGTTGCTTGGAAAAGAAAAGTAACAAAAATTGATTTATCTATTCGCGTTCTGAGTTCTATCCTGTCGAACTCCCATTTGCCTTTCATTTCTCAGAGGTACTGAAGTCCAATTAGTCGACAGTCCACCTTCCCCACAAAACACAACTACTGGCATTCTACCTAAACCCGAAACCACTTTATAGGTGGCAATCTAGGATTTTAGGCCGAAGAATTGCTATGCGGTGTCATATGTAAACATGTATGGTATATAAAGATGCATGAGGATATATATACATACACAAACACGCACAAATATGTGTGCGTGTATGAGTGTGTGTGCATATGAGTGTGTGTATGTATGTACGTTTGTATATATATATATATATATATATATATATATATATATATATATATCATATATAATATATATATATAGGTATATAAATACTTATATATGTATTCATACGCATTTAGATATATACACACACATAAGCACACACATATATCAATGTGTATACTTTTTCTTTAATTCTTTTACTTGTTGAAGTCATTTGCCTACGTCCATGCTGGAGCACAATATCATAAGCCTTTAAGCCCAACATTGACATCAGGGATTATTCTTTGTAAGCCAAGTACTTATTTTATTGTCGCTTTTGCCGAACCGCAATGTTAGGAGGGGGCGTAAAAACCTGCTGTAAGTTATGAAAGGGTAACAAACATAGTCGCGAAGACAGACACACACATACACAACAAACAAACTCACACACCTTATGCATCAACATATATATATATATATATATATATATATACATATATATATATATATATATATATATATATATATATATATATATAACGAAATTCTTTCGGTATTTTCGTCTACCAAATCCACTCGTACGGCTTTGGTCAGCCCGAGGCTATAGTAGAAGACACTTTCCCAAATTGCCATGCAGTGAAACTGAACCTGGATCTATCTGCTTGCGAACCATCTATCTTACCACATAGCCACGCCTATGCATGTGTGTTTATGTATAAGTCTTTATACAGGATGAACAAGACAAACAAATATTTAAATAATAATTCTGACGTGCATGTAACAATGTTATGGTTGCTTGGAACCAAATGCTCACCGACAAATGATTGTCAGGAACAACATTATTCTATTAAGTTGCATAGTTATAGAATGATAGAGAGAGAGGGAAAAATAAATCATATATACATGTGTGTGTAGATACAAATGTTAAATCTTAAAAGAAAAGTAACAAAAATTTATTTACCTTTATAAAGCCGACTCCAAATATTCAGTTTCAAATTTTTTTACAGAAATTAAAAGTCTTATCCACTTATCTGAATATTCTATTGCCTCATATAAATTTTTTGTCTCACCTTCCAGCTTCTATCCGAAATGCATACTGAATGAAATATCCTGTTGTAATAATTCTCTATATTTTTTAAACGAGAGTGGCAGTATTTTCCCTTGATGTATCTGATTGGCTGAAATACTTTAATATCCGGAAAATAAATCCATTTTCCAGCTAGTCACCC
>NW_021825154.1:0-10000 GCF_006345805.1 Octopus sinensis | reverse complement strand
TATACTTGTTCAGTTTTTGGTAGGTCTTGACAGATACGTTTATATCGATTGGGACAGTCATATCAATGAGGAAGCATGTTTTTTGTCTGAAGACTTTCAATAAAATGTGTGGCCTATTTGCATCTATCTGTCTGTCATATAAGAATGGTGAAGTTCCAGAGGAGTGAGATGTGATCATTTGTCATTCTTCTTCTTCTTCTTCTTCTTCTTCTTCTTCTTCTTCTTCTTATTATTATTATTATTATTATTATTATTATTATTATTATTATTATTATTATTATTATTATTATTATCATTAAGGCGGCTAGCAGGCACTTCTCTCTCCACTTTTAGTTTCCTTATCAACTGAATCGTCATTCGATTTTTAAAACAGGTAGAATCGGACAGAACTTGTGGGATGATCTGACATTATACTTGTCTAGCGTCTCGGCTTCGACTTGAGCTCTTCTACGCTATGGTTGTCAAAAGAAAATTATAGTTATATATGTATGTATGTATGTATGTATGTATGTATGTATGTATATATATATATATTATATATATATATATATATACACATATACATATATACTTGCAGGCAAGACTCCCACACATGCATGCACATAGACACATATACGTACATATATATATATATATATATATATATATATATATATATACATTTATATATATATATACATTTATATATATATGTGTGTGTGTGTGTGTGTGTGCGTGTGTGTCTTCCATGGGAAAGTAGAATTCCAGAAGTTTTAACGTACATAACTATTGATTGATTGATGTATGCCGCAGTAAATAAGTATAATGAATATCGAAATATATATTCTTCGTTGGTCATTTGGATAAAAGAATATATATATATATAATAAGCCTACATATTGCAGTGGTTTCTATTAATAATTCATATATTCATAAGTATTATCTTTACCCCCATGAATAATCCTATCACCACCCTCACCGTAAGCTTAAATTCATAAAATAATAAAGTTTTACATGTAAGAAATATATAGAAATGAAGTCCTATCTTCGATAATATTTAGAAAATATTCGTTTTCTATAATTTGCATTAAATACTCATCTATAATTTTTAAAGCTATAGAATGTGGAGCATATTGATCTAATCATGAATTGTGTCTCTTTTTTAGATATACATAGTGGGGTGGAGGGTAAGGTTTTAAATGCGGCTTTGATTGCGGTGGATTTAGAAGTAGATCGAGAAGGACCGTATTAAAGAATTATTCGTTTCTTGTATAAACGTTTCATATTTGAAAAGTATGGATATCCTACATAGAAGGCACCGAGCCGGCAGAAACGTTAGCACGCCGGGCGAAATGCGTAACCGTATTTCGTCTGCCGTTACGTTCTGAGTTCAAATTCCGCCGGGTTCGACTTTGCCTTTCATCCCTTTCGGGGTCGATAAATTAAGTATCAGTTACACACTGGGGTCGATATAATCGACTTAATCCGTTTGTCTGTCCTTGTTTGTCCTCTCTGCATTTAGCCCCCTGTGGATAGTAAAGAAATAGGTATGGATATCCTATATACACAGAGACCACAGACATAAATGTATGTGTGTGTGTGTTTGTACCTGTACACATATGTCTACGCATAATTATATATAGAAAAAACATTTAGAATGAAGACGCATTATCAACTATTTATTCAGCTTACATGTGTTTCGAATAGCCTGACGCAACCCAAATGCTGCACATTACAAAATGCATTCCATCGACTAAAATGCTACAGGAAAAAAGAGGAATTATGGGCTGTGCTATTCTCTTCAAAGCCAGTATGCTTCTGCTAAATTTCAATATGAAGAGGGATTATGACGAAATTTTTGTAAATATACGTATTTATGTATATTGATATATAGATATATAGACAGAGAGCCAGAGTTAGATAGATAGATAGATAGATAGATAGATAGATAGATAGATAGATAGATAGATAGATAGATAGATAGATAGATAGATAGATAGATAGATAGATAGATAGATAGATGATTACATACATACATACATACATACATACGTACATACATACATACGTACGTACATACATATATCAAAAGTTGATGGGTTAAAAGAATTACTTGATTATGTTGTGATGGATCTTAAAAATGAAAAATGAAAATGGTAATTAAGTTGAAACACAAGTGGACGGCTATTCAGATATTATGAGGAACAAGAAAAACCGGTCCTTTCCGGAAATCAGTAGCCCTCTTTACACCAATGTCATCAGGAAAATATAGGACAAAGAGAACATCTACAGACCTTTGATAAGGAGTTTGCAAATCCAGTACCTAATATAGACGTTGAGTTTCGAATTTATTGCTATTGGAGCAACAAAATGGTTCTTGGAAAGTGAATGCAATTCCTTTGGGTTTTAAATAAATGAATACAACTACGTTCTTTTCTTGCCAACTTTGCCACGAAGCAAGTAGCCGCTCAAAACCTTCTCTAAATCAAAACCAGAAAACAAAAGCATACAAATGTACTTAGGCGCAGGAGTGGCTGTGTGGTAAGTAGCTCGTTTACCAGCCACATGGTTCCGGGTTCAGTCCCACTGCGTGGCACCTTGGACAAGTGTCTTCTACTATAGCCTCGGGCCGACCAAAGCCTTGTGAGTGGATTTGGTAGACGGAAACTGAAAGAAGCCCGTCGTATATATGTATATATGTATATATGTATGTGTGTGTGTTTGTGTGTCTGTGTTTGTCCCCCTAGCATTGCTTGACAACCGGTGATGGTGTGTTTATGTCCTCGTTACTTAGCGGTTCGGTAAAAGAGACCGATAGAATAAGTACTGGGCTTACAAAAGTATAAGTCCCGGGGGTCGAGTTGCTTGATTAAAGGCGGTGCTCCAGCTTGACCGCAGTTAAATGACTGAAACAAGTAAAAGAGTAACATATTCTAGCATAATATGGAAATTATTGTATTTATTGCTAAAAGTTATTATTTATTTATTCTTGTTTTAATGAGAGTCAAACTTTCATACGATTCGAACGCAGAATATTGATAATGAGACTGAAAATAATTGTCTTATTTAGGCAGAACGCCGGCAGTTTTGAGTGGAAGATGCTACTCATGTACATCGACCTAGTGCTTAGATGGTATTTTATTTTATCGATCCCACAATGATGGTGAGTACAGCTGACCTTGTTGGAATTTGAGCTCAGTAGGCAACGGGCCAAAGAAATACCGTAAAGCAATTTGTTCGACGCGGTAACGCTTCATGAAGCTCACCAACTTAGGTGATTTTGATTAATAATTGTGATCAATAATTTTGAGGTTAGTGTAGTAGTCGAAAACATCAACCATAGTTTTTCATACATACTTTATTTTATTCACCCCCTAAAGGATGACATGTAAATTTAACTACGGCGCGATTTGATCTCAGAGCGTAAGGATTCGTAACAAATTCTGCAAAGCATTTCGGCCGACAATCTACTGATTCTGCCAATGCACTACATCTGTCTAATAAGAATCGTTTCTAATTTAGGGACAACGCCAGCAGTGTGGAGGCGCAATGGCCCAGTGGTTAGGGCAGCGGACTCGCGGTCGTAAGAATGCGGTTTCGATTCCGAGAACGGGCATTGTGAATGTTTATTGAGCAAAAACACCTAAGCTTCACGAGGCTCCGGCGGAAGGTGGTGGTGGACCCCGCTGTACTCTTTCACTACAATTTCTCTCACTCTTTCTTCCTACTTCTGCCACAAAGCAGAGGAACCATTTTGTAACCCACTGTGATGTGGTAAACTTTCAGACCCTAGTCTAGATTGCGAATCCTCTGTACATCAGGATGGTTCAGCTCTCCACCCGTTAAACGCCGCCGTTTACGGAATGGGGATAACAACGTAGCTTTTGCGCCCGTGCAACCGCCAGTCAATCGCGTGTGGTGAGTGGATCTTCAAGTTGCCACACGCACTCTTAGTAGCTGAGAGTAGGCTCGAATTAGAGATTATTCTTTGTGGCCAATAGCGTGAGTCCTGATTGGAAGAAGTAGAAGATGCCAGCCGTTTGACGGGGGTAATCTTAGTTGTCACCATTCACCCGAGGACTTCACTAGCCATTTATTTTATCGACGCTTAATGGATGAAAGGTGAAGTTAGCCTCCTCGGGATTTGAACACAGCACATAAATAATCAGAAGAAATACTGCATAGCGTTTCACCCTACGCTCTCACAATTCTGCTAGATTGCTGCCTAAGACCAATTAATTAAAATGATTGATTTTGTAGTGAACTACGACTACACTACCAAATTCTTTATAATATCGATTTTTTTCTGCATATGAAACAGACACGGTTTTGAAGTTAAGAAGTTCACTTTGTAATCATATGGTGTCGGGTTAGTCCGCCTGTGCAGCATTTTGGACAAATGTCTTCTACTATAGCTCCTGACCGACCAACGCCTTGCGAGAGAATACGGTGAGCCAAAACTGTGCGGAAGCTCCTTGTATGTGTATGTGTGTTTGTGTGAGTGTATGTGTGTTTGTTACCTAATCCACCGTTTGACGACCGGTGTTGTTTTGATCAGATACTGGTAACTTAGCGGTTTTGCAGGAGTCAGTGATAGAATCATCACTAGACGTAAACAAGATAGCAACTGGTGTCGATTCGTTCGACAAAATGCATCAGGGTGGTGCTTCTGCGTGGCCAGAATCCAAGCAGTGAAACAAGTAAAAGATAAAAATAGGTGCATAGGCTCATGGGCGCAGGCGTGGCTGTCTAGTAAGATCCTGGCTTCCCAACGACATGGTTCCGGGTTCAATCCTACAGCATGACACCTTGGGCAAGAATCTGATATTATAATCTCGGACTGACCAAATCCTTGTGAGTGGATTTGGTAGACGGAAACTAAAAGAAGCCCGTCGTATATATATATATATATATATATATATATATATATATATATATACATGAGAGTATTGTAGTTCGCTTGAAGCATTGTGTATTGTTTGCAAAGAATAAAAAAGTTTTGAATGGTACAACAATGCACTACAATACAAACAATGCGCTATATGCCTGTTGTAATTTAGTCATTCATAGTCTGATATGACATTTCGGAATAATATTCCTTCTTCAGATATTCTTAGATGGAGTCGCTGCTATATCTGAAGAAGGTATATTATTCCGAAATATCATATCAGACTATGGATGACTAAAGCACAACAGGTATATAGCCCAACGTCTGTATTATAGTGCATTGTTGTACCATTCAAGACTTTTCATTATTTATATATATATATGTATGTGTGTGTGTGTGTGTGTGTGTGTGCGTGTGTGTATGTATATATATGTATACACATACATATGTGGAGATTTCATGCTGGACCGCTGAAATCTACAAGTTTTTATTTCACACTCTCTGTTTATTTTCTCTTATTCATTTCTGTTGAAGAGCGCAGGCTCGAAACGTAAAAGACTTTTTCGTTTTCCCCGTGCGTCAAGCTAAAACACTGGTTTCTTGTTCATACACTTGTCTTTGTCTTTGGTTTTTCTATAAATTTCAACTATATATGCATGTGTGTGTGTATGTATGTGTGTGTTTCTGTGTTTTTCCCTCCATCACCACTTAACAACCAGTGTAGTCATGTCCTCGTTACACCCACCAAAAATTAAAAAAATAATGATAAAATAGTTTCTAGGCTTAAAAAATAAGTTCTTGAATCAATTTATTCGACTAAAATCCCTTCAAGGCGGTTCTCCGGCATGGCCGCAGTCAAATGATTGAACCAATTAAAGGGTAAAAGACAAAATACTCGTAAAAAAAGGAGAGAGAAGAATTCACAATGGACTTTCGCGGTTGTCTCCGAAGCATTAACTGCGAAGCTGATTTGATTTTACTTACATCTTGTAAGTAAAAAGATTTGATCAAACATTATACCCAAGAGAGATTTTAGTTGCTTTCATGTGCAATTATAGTAATTTAATTGGTGATTACTTTTATTTGCCTGACTTTGAAGGAGAAGCGCAATAGATCACGGTTAATACATGAAACATGAATAAAAGACAGCTATTCTCCACATATCCTTTCACCTAAATTTGAATCGGGAGTCTGAGGTACTTTAATATCATCCTCATATACATCACTGCTTTCTTCGGAACAAATATTGATTCCTTTCACAAGACATAACACAAAATTCCTTTTAGAGGAAGGTATATGTATTCGACTTAATTGATTCTTTTATATATAAGCTTCTATACCAAATTTATCAACGTTGGTGAGTTAATACATAAAAGTAAACGAATTATTTTAACACATAGGAACGTCTTTAGAAGCTAAAACTTCTAATTACTTTCACTTAGCTTATTGCTTCTGTAATTTATTAAATTGACCCCAGTTCAACTCCAAGTCCAGGCACAGTCTGGGTGTATTACTGGAGTTCATTCAAAACGTGATCCCTTTAAAAAAAGCGAAGGTGTTGTGACTGAACAAGTTCTGTATATTTATTACGATAAATATATTAAAATAAGTACAGGTATGAGTGTATGGTTTTGAAGGTCGATTTGCAATCACATGGCTTTTGTTTCAGTCCCGTGACGTAGTACGTTGGACAACTATCTTCTAGAATTGCTCGGGCCAACCAAATTATTCAGAATGAATTTGGTTAATGGTATCTAAGAAGAAACCGCTCGTATATCTATATACATAAATGGCAATTCCTGTATGTTTGTGGCTCTGTACGTGTGTGTGTGAATTGTGAATTTGTTATTTTCACTTCTCCGAGACTATCCAACAAACCTTGATGACCCTTGACCCGTGTGGGGGGATTATGACCATGCGGTCACTTACGAACCTGGAATATAGAAAAAAAAAACGTTAATTTTTAAACAGCATTGATTTTTCAAAAATCAATAGGAGATTTCAATGCAAATTGTCATATAAGTGTAATTTTCTGCCATAAACTTTAAACCTTTCAACTGATTTTCTTGACATTTTATACACAGATAGAAAATACGGTGAGGATGGGTTGAGAAATTTTTGCCTAGGCCACACACGCAAAGCGTACGATGATATTTCATTAACTGATTAACGAAATTTGGTCTAAATTCTTGTGGGGATTAAAATGTTCATCAATTAATTCGTATATATATATAGGTATACATATCTATCTATCTATCTATCTATCTATCTATCTATCTATCTATCTATCTATCTATCTATCTATCTATTATCTCTCTATCTCTCTATCTCTCTCTCTCTCTCTCTCTCTCTATATATAATATATATATATATATATATTTATATATATATATATATATAGATGTATATAATACAAATAAGAAAATGGAGAAACAAATTTGGTTTGTTCATCAACTTACGGATATATATTTTGCCCGGTGTACTAACGGTTCTTTTCTTTGCTTCTCTAGGCAGAACAACAGAAATTTTGGCGGAGGGGTCCAGTCGATTAGATCGACCCCAGTACGTAACTGGTACTAAATTTATCGACCCCGAAAGGATGAAAAGCAAAGTCGACGTCGGCGGAATCTGAACTCAGAACGTAGCGGCAGACGAAATACCTACTTCGTTATTACCCACAAGGGGCTAAACATAGAGGAGACAAACAATGACAGACAAAGGTATTAAGTCGATTACATTGACCCCTGTGCGTAACTGGTACTGAATTTATCGACCACCGAAAGTCGACTTCGGCGGAATTTGAACTCAGAACGTAACGGCAAACGAAATACTTATTTCTTTACTACCCACAAGGGGCTAAACACGGAGAGGACAAACAAGAACAGACAAACGGATTAAGTCGATTATATCGACCACAGTGCATAACTGGTACTTAATTTATCGACCCCGAAAGAATGAAAGGCAAAGTAGACCTCGGCGGAATTTGAACTCAGAACGTAGCGGCAGACGAAATACGGCTACGCATTTCGCCCGACGTGCTAACGATTCTGCCTGCTCGCCGCCTTGGAGCAAGCAGAATAATTCCACCTAATTTTGGCACAAGAATAGCAATGTTACAGTAGTGAAAAATCGAATACATCAGCATTCAACCCAGCATTTAGCTGCTACATGTTTTACCAATCCCCGTGGAATGAACGGTAGAGTTAATATCTTCGCTGTTTGGCCACAAAACATAAAGAGCCTGAACAAATACCATAACGCAATTTTCCCGATATTCTATACCATCTGCCATGTCACTACCCTTGAGTAACAGCCAAATAATGTCATGAACATAATTCGTAGCACTATCCTTCTAAATTATGATTACATTTAACAATGAGAAGCAACCATAAAAACACACCACTTTCTAAATAATTTGCATCATGTAGTTACCAGTATAATACCGATACGATTTAAAAGTACATTGAAGTACATGAAACTTCGTATATATTCTGCCCACGTTTTCCATATACTTTATCAATTGGTACGGTTATCTATAACAAACAATTTACGTGTATATTATATCAATGTTTCGATATAGTTTTTTTTGTTAATATAAGTATACAGCGAGGATACACAGATTGCTTTTTATATAATAGAGAGTCGTTATTTGACGAATATAAGAGACAGGCCATAAAGCTAATTGCCTCAACAGCTGTTTACGATTTGTTTAGCAATTGTAAAGTGTATATATGTATATATATATATATACAAGCACACACATATGTGAGTATGTCTGTCTGTGCATGTTTGTGTGTGTTTTTTGGCTCATCAGTATCACTGATATATATATATGTATGTATGTATGCATATATATATATATATATACATACATATATGTTTACACGTAGAAATATATATAAACGAACATAAAATTACGTGTACATATGTTATGCGTATTAGTACGTGTGTGCATATGTTTGCATATCTATATATACATATACACCTGCAAACATATACATATATATATACACATATATATATATATGTATGTATATATATATATATATACATACACACACACACATACATATAGATATTTATATTTAGAGCGATTAAAAAGAAGATACAAGGGACAAGTCTATATTCTCGATCTATGAATCTAATTGCATGTTTCTGTTTCTATCAGTTTATGCTAAGAATAGATTGCATTCAAAATGTCGCTTTTAGTTATGTCTATATTCCCAGAAACATTTAAACACAAACAACGTCTGTGACACACTGACAATCACAAGTATGCACATGCACACACATATCATATAAATCCTTAAAAAAAAAAAAAAGTGTTTTAGTCCGAAGGCCGCGGCCATGCTGGGGCACCACCGCTGAATGAGCTACACTAATTTGTGAATCCACCTCTGATACGTGGCACTTGATCAACAAGGGAGTTCGATGCTGCTGCTCGCATCCGCGTCTCCTGTCGTGAGGTGGGTTCATCTGGGACTCCCGACAAGAAGAGATCAAGTTTAGTTTTGAAGAAACCCACATCCACACCATGTAAGTCTCTCAGGCATTTAGGGAGGATGTTAAAGAGCTGTGGTCCTCTGAAACTCAAGCTGTTGCAGTATATGGACCTGTATTTTGATGGTGATGTTGGAATCCTTGGCACCATGCAGCAGCGCCCTGTTCTGCGGTTGGGGTAACTTTGAATGCCAAAGTTTGGGACAAGACCCTCCAGGATTTTCCAGATGTATATCACCGCATATCACCGCATATAATTATATTATAATATAATATGATATAATACGATATAATATAATATAATGATATCAGTTTAGGGAACATATGGTTTACTTCTGGGAGTGATCTACCATTAAGGGAGAATCTGTTCGAGGTTAAAACTAAGTGAAGTTGAACAAAATGTATATTTAATTTATAGTTTTAAATTTCAAAGCTTTTTATCTTTTTTTCTGAATAAAAACGTTTTAAAGATTAGGCATTGGTATCCGTGTACTAGTTTTGTATATATACTAGTATTGTATCCGTGTAGTATTGTATATATAATTATATATATACATATTTGTATGTATATACACACACCACACATATATATATTATATATATATATATATATACGATAATATATATATATAT
>NW_021825153.1:15000-16435 GCF_006345805.1 Octopus sinensis | reverse complement strand
GTGTGTGTGTGTGTCTGGGTTTGTTCCCCCACCATCGCTCAACAACCAGTGTTGGTGTGTTTACATAACTTAGCAGTTCAGCAAAAGAAAACTAATAAAATGGTTGGGTGACAAACACAGACACACATACACACACATGCATGCACAAATATATCCGTATATATATATATATATATATATACATCTATACAACGGGCTTCTTTCAGTTTCCGTCTACCAAATCCATTCACGAGTCTTTGGCCAGCCTAATGTTATAGCAGAAGACACCTGCCCATGGTGCCACACAGTGGGACTGAACCTGGAACCGTGTGGTTGGGAAGAAAGCTTCTTACCACACAGCCACGCCCACATACACACACTCCTATACACACACAGACACATTATATATATATATATATATATACATAGAATAAAACTTTATATATAAAGAACGTGAAATTCACGAATTGACGAACACGGAAAACAGACAGTCATTCAGAGATTTCATTCTTCAGTCAGAAACCGATTCATCATGGCAAATTTCGGCTGTTTAATTCTGGGATTTGCTCCAAAACGGCCAGCCCCAAGGAAAAGCTAAGCTATGGGTATTAGATTCCCTTGGTAGAAGGAAAGAATGTGACAACCGAGACGAATAGGAAAACAAGAGACGAAGATAAAATTGGAAACAGTAACGAATAAAAACAGGAATGATACGGGGGGGGGGGCGTCTTACGACTTTGAGACAAAATGGGACAAAAACAACTGATCAGCAAGCGTGGGAAGCGGTTACCTTTTCGGTAGAGATGACACGTGTAGTACAGGCGGCTGTCACCAATGGAATGGCTTAGTAGCAGCAGGTTGCAAGAAGGTGACAGAGAAAGAGAGACAGAGAGAGAGGGGATTAAGGAGGGCCGAGAACAGAAGCAATGACCGAGAGAGAGAGAAAGAAAGAATTCAAGAGGATGGGAGGAAGAGGCGCCAAAATAACTTGGTAAAGAAGCGCCAAAATACCTTGAGGAAGAAGCAATGGCGAATGGGAAAGGGAAAGTTAAAGTTAAAGAAGTCGTGCAATGGTGGAGATATGACAAACATAAATAGATTGGTGCATGTACTCTGCGATAATATAGAATAAAACTTTATATATAAAGAACGTGAAATTCACGAATTGACGAACACGGAAAACAGACAGTCATTCAGATATACATATACACAGACATATATACACATATATATGTACACCTATGACGTGGTATACAAAGGTTATTTTATTAGTTTTTTTTTATTAGTTTTCTTATTATAAGAACCAGGTTTTACAAATGAAATTTTCAAATTTCCAGGGACAATTTGTTTGACTAAAATAAATTTGTTCAAGGCAGTGCTCCAGCATGGCTGCAATCCAATGACTGAAACAAGTAAAAGATAAAATGTAAAAAATTTCATTATCTAATTAATTAAT
>NW_021825153.1:0-10000 GCF_006345805.1 Octopus sinensis | reverse complement strand
TTTTGCTGGGTGGGTTTTTGGCAGATGTCCTTGGTTTGGGAGTTGGTATATTCTTGGTTGTTGTTGTTGGTGATGCTGCTTCTGTTCTTGGTGCTCAGTTGGTGTGTGGTTGTTTTGTTTGGTGAGGTTGTTGTTCCTGCAAAAAGTGGTGTGGGTAGTAAACCTTGTTTATTTGTTTTTGTTTCCGGCTGCTGTTGTTGTTGCTGTTGTTTTCTTGCGGCAGATTTGCAGTCTTTTTTGAGTGTTGCTCACTGCCGCATATGTAGCAACGTGGTCTTCTGCCATCGACGACCACATAACTTGTGGTCGTCTGATACACATTCTGGGTGGGTATTTTTTTTATATCCTCATGATGTATATGTAGAAGAAATTCTATTTTTGTCCCACCCAGTTTTTATGCTCTGTGACTGTGGTTTCCAAAATAGTATAGTTCGCCATTTTACGCATAAGGCCTTTACAAGCCATAGACTATTGGCTATTTTGGGGACATTGTTTAGAGTGATCTTAGTCACTTTCTGTCCCCGATAGCTGGTGTAAGTTGGAGTTCATCTGAGTGAAGAGTTAGCGTTGAGAAAATGTCTAGCTAAACTCTTCGGTGTAGAAAACAACTTGTATGTGGGCAAATTTGTTCCACCAGGTTACATATCTTTTGTGATCCCAGATGGGTTCAAGCACTTCTCTATTTTGCTTGTGTTGGCCTTCTCTGGGATTTTTGTTTTTTTGTTAACTATTTTATAAATGATTGTCGTCTTTTTCATTTTCCAAAATATTTCTGGTATGTTTATTTGTACTATACCTTCTGATTCTGTTATTTTGATGTTCGTGTCCTGTATTGTTGAGCCGTAAAGTATATTGTTGTTTTTTTTTCTTTAATCGCCTCAGCGAAATTTGTTGTTGTTTTGTTATTGTTGTTGCTTGTGGTGATGTTGTGTTGGCTGCAGTTTGTAAAAATTGGTGTGTTGGTTCGATCGTGCTAGTAGGAAGGGGGTGGAAAATTGCCTGCGTACTTTAGTCCTGCACTAGGGCAAAAATTCGACATTTCGTTTGCTTGTCGTCGTTATTTTTTCACTTGTTGGTGATGGAGTGAGCAGTGGTTGAAGGGAATTGTTGTTGTCGTCGTTGTTGTTGTTGTATTGTCGTTCTTGTGACGGCGGTCCCGGTGTTGGTAGTATTAGTAGCATTGACGGCACGGTCTTTGGTGGCGGTTGATGGTGATGTTGTGATTGGTGGCGATATCTTTAGTAGGGATAGCAGTTTAGTATAGCAGATTCTGCCATGGTGTTGGTGGTGGTGGTGGACTCACTGATGGTGTTGACGGTGCGGCCTTGCGACCTTTGTTTGTATTTTTGTGTTGGTGGTGGTGGGAGTTGTCAGGTTCGGCGTAGCTAACAGAGCATCCTGTTTTTCTGTTCTGCGTCACGCTTCACTTGCAACTCAGCCTCGTGGTGGCCAGTGGCCATTTGGAAATAAATGGCTAAATGAAACCACGAAGGCTATGAGGATTTTTTCTTTTAAATTTTGCCCACAAGGGGCAAAAATTTGTGTCGATATTTATCAAAGGTTACAGTGGATGTTGTTGCACAAACTTTTAAGCACAAAATGTTTGTCAATATACACTTTTAAATGGTCAAAATAAATGATTACCTTCGGAGCTGAAACGACATCACATCACATTGTCATTATCATCATCATCATCATCATTATCGCCAACATCATCATCATCATCATTGTCATCATCATTGTCATCATCGTCATCATCATCATCACCACCATCATTATCATCACAATCATTACTGTCATCATGATCTCGTCAACATCATCATAACAGTCATCATCGTCAACATCAGTTGTACCACAATCACCACCACCGCCAACACCACCATCATTGTCGTCGTTGTCTCCACCGCCGTCATCACTATCTTCACCAACAACTCCACCACATTTTTATGTGTCACACGACTTTCTCACCGTCATCATCTCATCATCATCATCATCAATGCTACTACTACTAGCTCCTACACCATCACCATCTCTATTCTCTTCACCGGCACCAGCCCCACCACCACCACCATATTTGCTATCACCATCACCATTTTCATTATCAGCACTGCCACCAACACCATCATCACCTTTGACACCATCATCATCCTCATCACCAATGCAACTACTGCTAGCTCCTACACCACACCACCACCACCACCACCTCCACCACCACCACCAATCTCTATTATCTTCACCCGGCGCCATCCACACCACCTTTGCTATCACTACCACCATTTTCATTATTAGAACTGCCTCCACCACCACCATCACCTTTGCCACCACCACCACCACCACCACCACCACCACCACTATGTCAATATTTACCAAAATAAAGTCAACTGTCTTTTATATTGGACAGGAAATTGGCCTTTTACTGCTACTGTTGCCTAAACATTGCATGATACCACTACTACCACCACCACCACCATAGCAACCAACGCTGCCACCACCACCATCGGCATAAACATCACACACATAACCATCATCTCCGTGACCACAAATACCACCACCACCCCATCACTACTATCAACACTACTACAACCACCACCACAACCACCTCCATCAATGCCACAATCACCACAACAACCACCAGTAATAACACTACCATCACCAACACTACAACCACCACCACCACCACCACCACAGCCATCACAATCACCATGACAACCATTAGCGCTAACACCACCACAACCAACACCACAACCATCACCAACACCACCATCACAACCAACACCACAGTCATCACAGCTACAACAGCCATCTTCATCAATGCCACAACCGTCTCCACCACCACCACCACCACCACCATCACAACCACCACTACCAACACTACAACCAGCACCACAACCACCTCCATCAATGCCACAACCATCTCCACCACCTCCCACCACCACCATCACAACCACCACTACCAACACTACAACTGCCATCACCACCACTACCACCACCATCAACACTGTCACCATCCCGATGGCCACCTCCTCTGACAGTGACAATCCTTCTGTTTGTTTATCGTTACAGCTTTCACTGGTGTTGACTCAGTGTACGAACCCCCCGAAAATCCCGATGTGGTCCTGAAAGCAGGGGAGACAACTGTTGACGAATGCATTAACAACATACTGAGAGCTTTAATTGATAAGGTAAGTGGATGACCTCTAACGAATATATCATGTCATGAACGAGGACCTCTGTGTTGGTGCTCCACTTGGTGCGAGAAATAGCAGCCAAGAGTTTTTGCCAAATCGCATTTTACTGTTATGGGGAAAGGTAAAAGGCACATAGCTGGTTGTGCAGGTGAAGGAGCTTGCACCTCCGAATCACGTGGCTTTATATATATATATATATATATATATACGTTTAAATATTTGTTGTGCAAGATTTTTTATGTGAAGTCGTGTGTTGAAACAGATATTGTTGTATTTCGGAATGGTCATTTTGCCACTTTAGCCAATAAAAACACTGGTGTTACTTTGCTTCAGTGATATTTATTTTTTACTTTAATCTTAATCTTATTTCGGCCAGAGTTCTTTCGTCACACTCCTGTGACCTCATCAGTGGTCCTTTGTTTTCTTCTTTCTTATTTGTGTCTCTCCTTACTAACCGTCAGCCATTTTGTATTTCTATTGTATGTCATCATTGCGCATGCTTATATCTCTATGTGCGTTTATGTTTATTTAGTGTGTGTATGTGGGGGATGCCTGTAATATTTGTATCTTCTGTTTATATATGTTCATGTAATTTGTAATTTTATATGTTCATGTAATTTGTAATTTGTATTTTGTTTTTGTTGTTTTTGTTTATTCTTATTTTGTTCATGTGTTTACATCCACCCATTATATCATTACAAATGCTGTATGTATGTATGCATGTATGTATAACAACAATACTAGTAATAATAATATATATATTTTTCGATTCAATTTATTATTATTATTACTAGTATTGTTGTTATACATACATGCATACATACATACAAGCATTTGTAATGATAATAATGGGTGGATATAAACACATGAACAAAATAAGAATATAAACAAAACAACAAAACAAAAAAACAAAAAAAAAAATAAAAAAAAAAAAAATACAAATTAAAAAATTACATGAACATATATAAACAGAAGATACAAATATTACAGGCATCCCCCACATACACACTAAATAAACATAGACGCACATAGAGATATAAGCATGCGCAATGAAGACATACAATAGAAATACAAATGGCTGACGGTTAGTAAGGAGAGACACAAAATAAGTAAGAAAAACAAAGGACCACTGATGAGGTCACAGGAGTGTGACGAAAGAACTTTGCCGAAATAAGATTAAGATTAATGTAAAAAATAAATAACACTGAAGCAAAGTAACACCAAATATAGTGCGTGTGTTTTTATTGGCTAAACTGGCAAAATGACCATTCCTAAATACAACAATAATATATATATATATATATATATATATATATATATATATAAATAAAGTATATGCATGCATACATACATATATGTACGTACCTACATCTACAGTTATATATACATTCAATATAAAATTATATATGGACACCACAAATAGACGTAGAACTCAACAAGAAACGAAAACGTAAAAACAAACATGGAAACAGACTATTTTTTACAAAGAAAAAACAGAGTACAAGACAAACTACACAAGGAAAATTCCCCTTCATCTGCTGTCCCTAGTTCAACTCCAGCGTGTTTCGAAGGTAAAGACAGAACACGACTCGTCGAACTAGCCCTTCCTGCGAAAGAATTAAATAAAATTCCTTTGCAGAGGGGTAAAAACAAGGAATGAAAAAAATGTGACAAAAACAGACGACGTAAAAAACAATACAAATAAAAAAAAACAATACAAATAAAAATACAAAAAAATACAGTACAAGTAAAGAATAAAAACAGGACAAGGAAACAAACATTGAGGGCCTTTTTTTAGCCTAGACGATCGTTTCTTTTCTGTTCTCCAAGTAAGTTTATATATATATATATGTCTGATGTCCTAGCACAATCATCAGAAACTACACACATGGCATAATGAACTAAAAATGGGGCAATGTCTGATGATTGTGCTAGGACACCTGACATATTAAAAAACACTGTTTGGCATGCTCTCAGCACATGAAACTAATAGTAGCACATAAATACATATATTGTGTTTATTAAATAATATATATATATTTAATAATAACAAGAACTTTAGATGGAAATTCATAACTATTTTAATGCATTGCTACATACGTTTCCAGAAATTCCATGTTTTAGTTGTTGTATTCCCCATCCTTAGGATATTACAAATATGATTTGTGAAATCCATGGACCTTGAGGAGAATATTAATAGATCAGCGCTGCCTTGACTGGCTTCTGTGCCGGTGGCCCGTTAAAAGCACCAACCGATCGGGGCCGCTGCCAGCCTCACCTGGCCTCTGTGCTGGTGGCACGTAAAAAGCACCATCCGATTGTGGCCATTGCCAGCCTCGTCTGGCATCCTTGCCGGTGGCATGTAAAAAGCACCATCCAATCTTGGCCGTTGCCAGCCTCACCTGGCCTCCATGCTGGTGGCACGTAAAAAGCACCAACCGATTGTTGCCATTGCCAGCCTCCCTGGCACCTGTGCCGGTGGCACGTAAAAAGCACCTACTACACTCATGGAGTGGTTGGCGTTAGGAAGGGCATCCAGCAGTAGAAACACTGCCAGATCAAGATTGGAGCCTGGTGCAGCTGCCTGGCTCCCCAGACCCCGGTCGAACCGTCCAACCTGTCCTAGCACGGAAAGTAGATGTTAAACGATGATGTGTTCGTTTCTTCAGGCAAAAGTTGCATTAACCCTTTCGTTACCAACCTGGCTGAAACCACCTCTGGCTCTGAGTACAAATGTCTTGTTTTCATTAGTTCTGAATTAAAATCTTCCTCCAAACCTTAGTCACAATTTATGTTCCTAACACTAGCTTAATGATAACTAAGTTATTTTACTAAATTCTTCGTTGTATTTATAATTAATTGAAAGAAACACAGAGCATCTCAACAGAAATATGGTAATGAAAGGGTTAATGTTCTGGCTGTGTTGAGTGCTTAATTAACGGATATTTACTAATTTATACCAATCAGAAGAACTTGTAGGGTTTATGGTCGGTACCTGTGACTATTATGATTTATCATACAGATAGCTATACTTCCACCCTCCCATATAGACTATGGGAGGGTGGATGCATGTAGGGCTTTACTTTGTATTTAAATTTGTGCTAGTGGGCATGGGTGGATAGGAAGGGGAAAAGAGAGAGAGAAGAAATCAATAATATGAAAGGAGAAGTAAAAGAAAATGGTCATGAATTTCTTTGTATTGATTTTGTGTATATGCTCTGTGAGTGGGGGGTGTTGAGAGTTTGATTTAAACCCAATGCCAGCAAGGTACTACATTAATGATTTTACAAGCTGTGACATGTAAAAACATCCGTGTGGCGACGGGTGCTCATGCGGCAACAGATGCTTTTATGTCTTTTTACCATGTGGCAACAGGGACTTTTATGTCTTTTCCATGTGGTGACATATAAAGTGTCCATGTGTCAACAGGTGCTTTTATATCTTGTCCATGTGGCAACATGTAAAAACATCCATGTTGTGACATGTAAAGTGTCCATGTGGCAACAGGGACTTTTATGTCTTTCCCATGTGGTGACATATAAAGTGTCCATGTGTCAACAGGTGCTTTTATATCTTGTCCATGTGGCAACATGTAAAAACATCCATGTTGTGACATGTAAAGTGTCCATGTGGCAACAGGGACTTTTATGTCTTTCCCATGTGGTGACATATAAAGTGTCCATGTGTCAACAGGTGCTTTTATATCTTGTCCATGTGGCAACATGTAAAAGCATCCATGTTGTGACATGTAAAGTGTCCATGTAGCGACAGGTGCTTTTATATCTCGCCCATGCAGTGACATGTAAAAGGATTAGAGTTGATAGAATAATCCAAATGCTAAAGGATTAAACCAGCCATGTTCTACCTGTTTTATGTCCAAACTGGCTAGATCTGGCTTCTCACACAAATCCTACCATGTCCCTTTGAGAAAATAAAAGTTGCATCGTTGATTTCTAGGTTGTGAGATAATGCAAGATTAATCAAAAACATGGTGAATAAAAAAGGATTATGCTTGACAGAATTATCTGGATGCTAAAGGGTTAAACTGGAAAAATCCGAAAATGCCGTCAGCCTAATGGATTTAGGAGTCTTGATATTTCAAACAAAACCTGAACAGGTAAAAGTGAATTGTGGGAAAATCTTTGATAAATCAAACATAGTTGTTTTTTAAAATACATTTGCATGGAGTGGCTGTGTGTGTAAGTAGCTTGCTAACCAACCACATGGTTCTGGGTTCAGTCCCACTGCGTGGCATCTTGAGCAAGTGTCTTCTGCTATAGCCCTGGGCCGACCAATGCCTTTTGAGTGGATTTGGTAGATGGAAACTGAAAGAAGCCCGTCGTATATGTATGTGTGTGTATATGTTTGTGTGTCTGTGTTGGTCCCCCTAGCATTGCTTGACAACCGATGCTGGTGTGTTTACGTCCCCGTCACTTAGCGGTTCAGCAAAAGAGACCGATAGAATAAGTACTGGGCTTACAAAGAATAAGTCCCGGGGTTAATTTGTTTGACTAAAGGCGGTGCTCCAGCATGGCCGCAGTCAAATGACTGAAACGAGTACAAGAGAGTAAAGAGTAAACATAGTTGTTTTTTAAAATACATTTGCATGCGTGCTTGTGTGTGTGTGTGTGTAGGGGTGGTGGTGTACATACTGGCATTTGAATTCTTAAACCCACAATCACGCACACGTGTGTAGTCTCGTTTCAAAACCACCACCACCATTGCCATGGCTCGCAGCTGTGTGCAGCTGGTGTTGCACTGCCTAATCTAACAGGAAGAATACGTCTCTTGGAATATGGTGGTGGTGGTCGTCGTGATGATGATGATGATGGTTCTTCATTGGTTTCTTAGAACATGAATAGAGATCAATATATACACATACACATACACACATATAAATGTGTATATATATATATATATATAGACATGTGTGCATGTATCTTCGTGTATATATGGATGTGTGTGTGTATATATATACATATATATATATATATATAGTGTGCATGTATCTGTGTGTATATATGGATGTGTGTGTGTGTATATATATACATATATATATATAATATATATCTTTGTGTATATATGGATGTGTGTGTGTATATATATACACACATATATATATATATAGACATAAATATGCACACATATATGTATGAGTATATATATATATATATATATATATATTATATATATAGACATGTGCATGCATCTGTGTGTATATATACATATATATATATATATACATATATACACATGCATATATATATGTACATATATATGTATATATGTGTGTGTGTGTTTTTATATATATATATATTGATTTAGTGTAGGTGTTTGGGTGAGGGCGTGGACAGATGTGATTGTGGTGTTGGAGCTGTAGTAAGTGGACGAGTAGGAAGAGAATTTGCAAGGAGGAAGACAGAAGTGGTGGTCAATCGATAGAGTGGGGGGGGGCGTTAGTTTGCACTGGATGGGGTGGAGATTGGTAGCAAGTTTTATGGTGTCTGTAAATAAATTCGTGAGAGCCATTGCAATTGACATGATGGCAGTGGGCATGGTGGTGGTGGTGGTGGTGGTGGAGTTACTCAGAAGCAATTGGTGCAGGGTGAGTGTGTGGTTAAGAGGCTTGCTTCCCAACTACATGGTTCCAGGTTCAGTCCCACTGCATGGCACTTTGGGCAAATGTCTTCTACAGCCTCAAACAGACCAAGATCTTGTGTGTGGATTTAGTAGACAGAAACTGAAAGAAACCTGCTATATATATATATATATATATATATATAAGAAATTAAAAAAGGAAAATACGCACACTTACATAGTTTTAATATAATTTTTAATATATCGGCCGGTTTCGCTATCGCTATTCATGATATTATGTTTTACTTATTTGAATATATATTTTTTCTTTAGAAGAAATTTTGTCCATGTTGTGTGTGGTGAAATTCACAAGTGTATGACTTCACAAGTAGATAGGGATGTAATTGGTTGTTGTTATTATTGTTATTGTTGTGGGTAAGGGAGATAACTGTTCAGCTTTCGGTAATGGGAAGGGAATATATATGTGTACAGATAGAGACAAATTTTCAAAAACCTTGTTTAGTAAGGGTATTTATGTACAGTGATGTAATCGTGAATTGAAATATGTGAAAAGATAAAAGTTGGTTATGCGTGCATATTAAGACGTGTTTTGTATTTTTCAATGAAAAAAGTTTCTTTATTTAAATGTCCTAGTTGAGAGATTGTTTCTTTGCACTGGTAGAAAGTGAAGACTGAAATTTGGTTTGATGTTATTTCTGTTTGGCCTAGCTACCAGGTAGAGGTGTCTCTTGTTAGTTTGTGTACACACACACACACACACACACACACACACACACACACATATATATATAGAGAGAGAGATAGATAGATAGGTAAGATAGTTGAATTTGATTTGAGGGAGATTTGGCTGTTATTTCTACTAGGACTGACTATCATGTACATGTCCCTCTCAATAGCTCTTACAGACATATGAGAGTAGAGTAGGGTGTGATTTGAGGGAGATTTGGCTGCTATTTCTATCAGGTCTTGCTACCATGTAGAGGTCTCCCTCATTGGCTCATACATACATATATACATAGATAAGAGAGTAGGGAGTGATTTGAGGGAGATTTGGCTGCTATTTCTAGCAGGTCTAGCTACCATGTGGAGGTCTCCCTCATTGGCTCATACATACATATATACATAGATAAGAGAGTAGGGTGTGATTTGAGGGAGATTTGGCTGCTATTTCTAGCAGATCTAGCTACCATGTAGAGGTCTCCCTCATTGGCCAT
>NW_021825152.1:0-12500 GCF_006345805.1 Octopus sinensis | reverse complement strand
GTATGTATGTATGTGTGTGTGTGTGTGTATGTATGTATGTGGCTGTGTGGTAAGAAGCTTGCTTACCAACCACATGGTTGTGGGTTCACTCCCACTGCGTGACACTTTAGGCAAGTGTCTTCTACTATAGCCTCGTGAGTCAATTTCGTAGACGGAAACTGAAAGAAGCCCGTTGTGTGTGTATCTGTGTATGTGTGTGTGTGTATATGTATGTGCGTGCGTGCTTGTGTGTCTCTATTTGTGCCTCGACCATCGAGGCATAATAGCAACGAAATTCACTGAAGTTACTAAGGATAAAAAAATCTCATTTGTGTTAAAAAGTATAAAGACACCGTATCTGTCCAGTGCTTCCCTCTAGCAAATTCTCAGACGAGCACTTCTGGTTCTTTGGCCTTCCTCAAAGATTGGATGTGGTGCTGAAGGATGAACAAGAAATATGCATATACTCCCATTGCCTATTTTTCTATTATCGATCGCGTTGTTTACATAGACGTTTTTGTATAAGAAACGTCGTAACTTTCAGTGTTGGCTTTAATTTCTATAGGAAATCTGTAGAGTTAACTTTAAAAAGTGATTGAATCGCACTGCTAACACAGGTAGGACAAAGAATTGACTTATAAGTCTTTAATATACTTGGTAGCATATTATTGTTGCATAACGAAATGCGGTATGCCAACTAAAAATGCAAACATTTAGGTATATACAAATGTGAAAGGTCACAAGCCGTACTATTTTGTCGCAGAGAAACTTCTCCAAAAACCGCTGTGAGTGAAAAACACAGAGTTTCATTCAGAACATGGTAGGTCGTCAGACACCGGCGTTTCGATTTTATTTGGTCTAATCAATTGAACTTTTGCCTATGAATGTATCCTCGCGTTTTTCCCCACCCGTTTCCATCGCTATCAGTACTTATGTAGGTAAGAATTAAACAAGCCATGACACCCGAAAGCTATTTAAAAGCCATCGACTTATCAATTATGCACAAATAGATTGAATTTGAAGTAAATATTTTTAGAAAAGCTCCGTGATCCACAAAGAACGAAACAATGGCCCAGCTGTTGCCGAAACCTGGTGTCACAAGTGTTTGTGCCTGTATATATATATATATATATATGTTTGTCTGTATTTGTGTGTGTACACCCATGCATATACATATACATACATACATAATACACATATGTGTGGGGAGGGTACACATATACAGACACACAAATACACGCAGACACATACTAACTCTGACATCAATACCTGTAAACTATACCAATTACCAATATATGAAATATATGTGTGTGTGTGTGTACTTATATGTCTATATAAGTATATGTATGTATTTATCTACATGTATGTATATATGTATATGTATGTATGCGTATGCATGTATATACTGGAAAAATAATTTAAAATTAACATATGGTTGCTCAAATATCCTGGTTGCATCGAATACATGTGCTTATATCTAAAAACATATACACACGCGCATATACATGTGTGTATGTGTGTAGGCGCGAAACTCAGTGGTTAAGACATTTGGATCACGATCATAAAGTCGTGCGTTCGATTCCCAGCGGCACGCCGTGTCCTCGAGCGAGACACTTCATTTGCTCAGTCTACTCCAGTCTACTCAGCTGGCAAAAATGAGTTGTAGCTGTAACTCAGAAGGGGAGCCAGCCATGTCACATTCTGTGTCATGCTGAGAACTACGTTAAGGGTACGTGAGCCTGTGGAATACTCAGCCACTTGCGGGCTAAGTTCACGAGTAGACTGTTCCGTTGAATCGGATCGACTGGAACCCTTGTCGACGTAACCAATGGAGTAACAGTTTCTGTGTGTGTATGTATATATATATATATATATATATATATATATATAAACATACATACAACATACATACATACATACATACATACATACATACATACATACATACATACATACATACATACAAACTATTACTCCATCGGTTACGTCGACAAGGGTTCCAGTCGATCCGATTCAACGGAACAGCCTACTATATATATATATAACTTAGAATAACTTAGAAAGGTTTTGGCCAGTATTGGCCCAGGCCATGTCTAACTTAATAGCACCACCTGGCGAAGTCTTTCAATTCAGGATTTGGGCACCGAGGCCCATTCGAACAGAGAGTTATTGTTTGCGGAGACATATCCGGGTTTGGGTAGTTTGTCCGGGACTGTTTGAAGGAATTTGTCCAAAGACTTCTTGAATTTTGTGTGGTCAGTTTCTGTTTTGACGTGTCCTAGTGTAATGTTGAAGAGAGCGGGTTCAATTGAGGTGAAATAATTGTGCCGTATTGTCGTTATGGGATGCGATTTAGATTTTTATTGTGGACGGATGGCACGTGGTCCAAGCCTTGGATGTATTTTGAAGGTGATGCCAACATCATTCGGACAGTGCTGATGGAATATTTTCCACATCATACAGATAATGTAGCGTTCACGGCGTCGTTGGAGTGAATACAGTTTCAGCTTCTCTAGTCTACCCCAGTAGTCAAGGTCTGACATGCCATCTATCTTTTTTGTGATTGACCTTTGGGGAGCTTCAATTCTCATAATATTTTGTTTTGTGTAGGGAGACCACAGTGGACAGCAGTATTCAAGGTCGGTTCGGGCAAAAGTGGAGTTGTTTCAGTCGTTTAACTGCGGCCATGCTGGAGTACCGCCTTTAGTCGAGCATCCTTATTTTTTGTAAGCCTAGTACTTACTCCAACGCTCTCTTTTGCCGAATCGCTAGGTGACGGGGACATAAATACACCAGTATCGGATGTCAAGCAATGCTAGGGGGACAAACACAGACACACAAACATACACACACACATATATATGCATATATACGACGGGCTTCTTTCAGTTTCCGTTTACCAAATCCACTCACAAGGCTTTGCCCAAGATGCCACGCAGTGGGACTGAACCCGGAACCATGCGGTTGGTAAGCATGCTACTTACCACACAGCCACTCCTGCGCTCTCTCTCTCTCTCTCTCTCTCTCTATATATATATATATATATATATATATATATATTATATATATATATATATATATAGGAAGAGAAATGGTTACGTGAGGAAAAGATAGATGAACGATGGTCACGTATAAAACAACGAAAAGAGAAAGAGAAAGAGGGGAGAGAGAGACAGATAGAAAACGGTGAAGGAGGGAGGGAGAGAAAAAGGGAATTAGGGAAGGATGGAGGGAGAAAACAGTATAGAGTAGAGAGTCGCATCAAAAAGACGATGGGCTTCTTTCAGTTTCCGTCAACCAAATCCACTCACAAGGCTTTGGTCAGCCCGAGGCTATAGTAGAAGACACTTTCCCAAGATTCCACACAGTGTGAATGAACCTGGAACCATGTGGTTGGGATGCAAACTTCTCATCTATACAAACGATAAATTTGATAGTGATACCAACGTATATTTATCTTCCGAAACCGCTTCAGACAGACAGATATATAGATAGCGAGACAGATATATATATATATATATATATATATTAGATAGATAGATAGATAGATAGATAGATAGATAGATAGATAGATAGATAGATAGATAGATAGATAGATAATCAGATGACAGACAGACACACAGACAAATAGATAGTTTGAGAGAGAAAGACAGAAAGTGTGTGTGACATATGCCAACACACGTGGTATTTTAAGGCAACATATGGTGTCAGGACATATGCAAGTTTTCCACTGTTTAGGCTATTGATTTCAAGTTGAGAAACACACAACGTGTTCATGGCATTCCTGTCCGTCTTTGCTCTCCTTCTCTGTTTCCAGTGTTGTTGTTGTTCTTCTTCTTCTTTTTCATCTTCTTCTTCTTCCTGCTCCTCCTCCTCCTCTTTCTTCTTGTTCTTGTTCTCCCCTTCTTCCTCGTCCTTGTCTTCATCATCATCATCATCATTTTATTCCTCTCTTCTTCCTTTATTCTCTCCCCCCCTTTGCCATCAACACCATCACTCACCTACAACCACTATCACAACCACCTCTCACTTCTCTCTCTCTCTCTCTCTCTCTCTCTCTCAATTCTTCCATCTCTTAATTTATATACACATTATACACACATGATAGAAAATCGACAACTTATAAACACTCTGATACGAAAGATCTGCTCAAAGTGACAGCTGGGGATACACACCAACACAGTGCGTGCATATCTATATATATATATATATATGTGTGTGTGTGTGTATATATAGATATATATATGTGTATATATATATATATATATGTGTGTGTGTATATATATTTGCGTATATACATGCACACACATCATGCGTACACATATATATGTATGCATGTACTTGTATATGTATGTATGCATATATGTGTATCTATGTACGTGTGTATATAGGCTTGTATGCAGCTATGTATGCATCTGTGCACGTACGTATATATGCATGTATGTATTTGTGTATGTATACATATACATGCATATATGTGTTAAAATATTCATATATATGCATACACATACATATACACAAGCCTACGCCCCAATATGTAAGTGTGTGTGTGTGTTATGTATGTATGTATGTATATATATAATATATATATATATATATATATAGTTAATCCAAAAGAAAAACAAAAAAAACACAACAACGCGAGGACGTGGAACAAGTATAGTATTATTGGACGCTCCAGGAAAGAAGGAAGAAGGAGGGTTTAACGTTTCGAGCGGAGCTCTTCGTCGGAAACATAGGAGAAGAAAATCCAGAGAAGGGAAGACGAGGAAAAAAATCGCCAACGGTACACACGAGGTCATATTTGAAAGACCGGAAGGAAAATATATATATATATATATATATATATATTATATATATCTATAATATATATGTGTGTTGTGTGTGTGTTGTGTGTGTATGCATGCATACATACATACATACATACGTACATACGTACATACATACATACAAACTCTTCAAATGAAAGAGCCTTGCATCTAGGTTAGAAACCGGTCCTTTATTAGCAAGGAATCTTGAAATAAACTGAATAATGACATACATGCACATATGCATTCACATAAGCATACAAACATATACGTGACTACACATGTAAATATATCCAAAAGAAAGGATGAAAGATACTTCCTGAGCCCTAAGCTCAAAGGGCCGCCTTCTCGGATTCCGTGGCGTGCATACTCGCCCTCTATTCCCACATTCCACCCTTCCACTGGACGGGACGCTCGTCCGTCGCAGGATAAACTCATTTTTGCCAACTGAGTAGACTGGAGCAACGTGAAACCAAGTCTTGCTCAAAAACACAGCACACAACACAGTCCAGGAATCGAAACCGCAATCTTAGGAACGTGAGAACAACGCCCTAACCAGTAAACCACACGCCTCCACGCATAGGCATATACATGAGTATATACATACACATGCACAAATACATATATATACACACATGCACTAACGCACATGTACACACATATATACACGCATATATACATGCATATATATATATACACATGCTCTAACCCACACATATACGTACTCATATATACACACATGCACTATCACAATGTACACACAGATATACACATATGCACTTACGCTCATATATACACATATATACACACAAGCATTAATGTACATGCACACACACACATACACACACAAGTGGTGCTCCGTCGATTATAACGATGCGCATTCCAGTGGGTTTGATCAACGGGACAGCCTACACGTGAAATTAACCTGCAAGTGGCTGACACGCATAGATTTAACGTAGTTCTCAGGGAGATTCAGTGTGATGAAAAATATGTGACAAGGCTGATGCAATATTAGTACCAAAAAGTAATCTTTATATCCAACTAAACATGAGTGTTTTGTTACAACACCAAATACTGCGTTATTTGCCTCGAGAGATCCTCTCCTATAGGTGCTTGGTGCATAAAAACATACACGTAAATCATATGCATGCATTCATGTATGCATTCTTGTATGTATGTGTGTGTGCATATATGTATGTATGCATGTACGCATGCATGTATACATGCATGTGTGTATGTATGCATGCATGTGTGTATGTCTGGTGGCTCTTGGGTGCTACTGGTAACAGGTAACCCAGTACAACTAGAAAGGGTATGGCCTGGTCAGCCTGTAATGACATGCATAAGATCTGGTCATCAAATCTAAGTAGAGACTTCAAACTTGAAATCTTCAAAGCCACAGTCAAACTAATTCTACTATATGACTCAGAAACCTGGACGTTATCAAAGAAGCTTGAGAGGCGGTTGAATGGAACCTACACTCGCCTCCTTATGAGAGCTCAAAATCTCTCGTGGAAGCGCCATCCAACCAAAATGCAAATATCTGGGAAACTACTACCTGTATCATCTCTTGTGAAAGGTAGGAGAGTCCAGTTTGCTGGACATTGTTGTAGAGCTGAAAAAGAGGTAATTTCTACTCTCCTCCTCTGGAAGCCATCTACTCGCAATGTCAGAGGGCGCACACTCTCCTACCCTGATGTAATCTCCAGGGATACAGGCATCCAGCAACAGATCCTCCGTAATGCCATGATGGATCGTGAAGTCTGGCGTAGCATGGTAAATTCCATTGTCTCGACCACGGTCGAACAATGATGATGATGACAACCTGTTGCATGGTTAGGTCGACTAAACTAGCCACCCCCATCAAGCTGGCTTGGTGAAGAGGGTGAGTGCTGGACATCGTGTAGGCCGAAAAATAAAACCTGTTAAAAGGCGGAAGAGCTCATGAGCAGTCAACGGCAATCCAACAAGATGGGTACAAGTGCATGTAGCCATGTATATATATGCACAGAGACATGGAAATACCGGAGTTGGTGTCCAGGCGAGCGGTTGGCCCACTGGGAGTGCAAGGCCCCTCTGTGGTTATCGCAACATTTCCCTAGGAGAGGGAAACTCAGAGATAACCTGCGACACTGACAATATTCGATGTTGTAGAAGGCACTTGCCCAAGCTGCTACGCTGTAGTTGGAAAGCAAGCTTCTTACCACACAACCATGTGTGTGTGTGAGTCTGTCTGTCAGTCCCCCGTGACCACTTGAGAATCAGTGTTGGTGTGTTTACGTTCACACGGCTAGCAGTTCGGCAAAATTAGACCGATAAAATAAGTGTCAGGTTTTAAAAAATATATAAAGTGCTTGTGTCGATTTGCTCGACGAAAACTTTTTCAAGGCGGTGCCCCAGCATGGCCGTAATCCAATGACTAAAGCAAGTAAAACATAAAAGATATATGAATGTGGGTGTATATGTGTGTATTTGCGTGTATGTGAGTGCGTACGTATGTGTAATAGTGTGTATGCGTGTGTGTGTGTCTATATGTATGTGCATGCGCGTGTGATTATGTGTGTATGTGTGCGTGTGTTTGTGTGTGTGTGTGTGTGTGTGTGTGTGTATGTGTGTGCGTGTGAATTCTCGACTTTGCGACTGCGTGAGTAGCGACAGGGGGTAAGGTTGGGAGACGGTGTCGGAGAGGCAGATGGGTGGCCGTGAAGGAAAACTTAACGACCCCACCCTCTCCTCCTGGGTCCGGTGGTCACGTGGTAACGACCTGTAGCGGCTGAGATTTCGGCAGAAACTTCGCTTCCCACATACTTCCAGTCACCTCTTTCTTTAAGCACTCGAACGAGCGCGCACCACACACACACACGTGTGTGTAGTGTTATATATATATATATATATAATATAATATATATATATATATATATGATATATATATATATATATAGATATATATATATATATATATATATATATAATTATATAATACTATATATATATATATATATAATTATATATATATATATAATAGGCGCAGTAGTGGTGTGTGGTAAGAAGATTGCTTCTCAACTGCATGGTTCCGGGTTCAGTCCCACTGCGTGGCACCTTGGGCAAGTATCTTCTACTATAGCCTCGGGCCGACCAATGCCTTGTGAGTGGATTTGGTAGACGGAAACTGAAAGAAGCCCGTTGCATATATGTATATATATATATTTTGCTGTCCTGGTGTTCGTATGCATTCGATCCTTCTTCCAGGAAATCTACGCTTCCAGCTTAGTTTTTCTTGGAGGGCTGGCCGTGATCTAGTAATCTCAAGATTAATCAGCCGAAATTACTACGATGATCCGGTTCTTGACTGAAGACTGAGGGGTTCGAATGTCCTGTCCATGTTTATTGTATCGTCTTCTATGAGTTATACGTTCTTGTCCATGTTGTATTTTTCTACATACCTTAACATATATTCCAGGCGCCCGTACCCCCTTTATCATTAATGTGAACACATTCTTAATAATTGGTACGACTCTTGTTTGTCTCTCTCTCTCTCTCTCATTTTTACTTTACTCTCTATTCATCTTCTCTTTCCTCTGATCCTTTGGTCTAGTCTTCCACTACCCTCCTATTTCTTTGTCTCGCTCTGCACTCACTTCAGGTCATTCTTCGACACCCATCCCTTCTCCTCTTGATTCCTTCTTTCTCTCTCTTCTCTCTCTTTGTTGCGTTTTGTCCCCCTTTTCTCTCTCTCTCTTCTCTGTCACGTGAATGTTGGCCGAAATCTGCCTTTCAGCTCCTGACCCTCGTCGTGTTAACATCGTTGTTCTTCGTCCGCCGCTATAAAGGCTTTTCCAATGCGCAGAGAAAAAATTTGTTTGCTTGTTATCAGTCGTAAGACACTTGTTGTTTCACCGTAATGCTTCTGTATTTCATGTTTCTGTATTCCATTATTGTTTTTTTTTTTTTTTTTTTTTTTTTTTTTATATCTGTCCCTTTTGCTGTCCTGGTGTTCGTATGCATTCGATCCTTCTTCCAGGAAATCTACGCTTCCAGCTTAGTTTTCTTGGAGGGCTGGCCGTGATCTAGTAATCTCAAGATTAATCAGCCGAAATTACTACGATGATCCGGTTCTTGACTGCAGACTGAGGGGTTCGAATGTCCTGTCCATGTTTATGTATCGTCTTCTATGAGTATACGTTCTTGTCCATGTTGTATTTTTCTACATACCTTAATATATATATAGATATATATATATATGTATGTGTGTATATGTTTGTGTGTCTGTATTTGTCCCCACATCGCTTGACAACCGATGCTGGTGTGTTTACGTCCCCGTAGCTTTGCAGTTCGGCAAAAGAAGCCGATAGAATGAATGAAACAAAAGAGTAAAGAGAGTATATAATGTATGTGTGTATCTTCATGTAAGTACACACACACACACACACACTACCACCGCAGTCGCCATCACCACCACAACCACCACCAAGAACAACAATACCAACACAAACATACCACCAGCACCGTGACCACCATCAACAGGAATACCGTCAGTACAACGGCAGCAACAATAAACGACGTCAATCGTTAACCAACGCCACCGCCCTGACTGTCAACCGACACCGTGGCCACCTCCGACGACAGGACACAACAACAGCTAACCCCCACTCCACCTCACTCCGAAGGTCCGCCACCGCCACCACAAAAACGTCAAGAGAACCACAGCAACAACATCAACAGCAACGACGTTTATGACGAACCGTATTGCAGGGACCGACTCCGGTAATCCGGTGTGTGTTCGAAACGCTCATGGCGCACCCCTCACCCCGTCATCAGCCATTCCCCCCAACCCCTTACTCTAAAGACTCCCTCTACCCTTCGCCCCCATCCCTCGTCAGCGAGAAAAGTACTAAGGAGCAGGGAATCGTCAAGGGCTCCCACCTACCCCCGCTCCAACCCGAACCACCACCACCCCCACCGCCTGCTTTCCCTTCCACCCGCACCAAACGCGAAATAAACATCAGCGTTTTCACTTAAGTCTGAAAGTTGCGAGTGAAGAAAAACGACAGTGAGAGAGAGAGAGAGGGCTCTATAGAGAGGAGGGGTTCGTTAGGGGGTTGAGGGCCGATGACGGGGCGGTGTAGGGCGAGGTTCCTTAACGAGCAACTGGCGCCAGTTGGTTGTTTTTCTTTCTAATAGTTACATGTGTGGTTGTGAGTGGTGCTGAGTTTTGACTTTACACCGCCACACGTAAAACTCGATCTCTCTCTCTCTCTTTCTCTCTGTCACTGATTATAACCGTCTCTATCTATCCTATCTATATATATATATATATATATAACACACACACACATACATGCATATACACAAACACACACACACATGTATGTATAACTATTTATCTCGTCTTTCTGTGTCTCCATGTCTGTTTTTCATTCTCTACTGTTTTCACGGCCTCATCTGTTTATTGTATTTACACACACACAAGTATGTATGATATGTATATATATATATTATATATATATATATATATATATATATATATATATGCATACGTATATGTTAAATACATGCACATATGGCATCCACACACATACGCGAATCACATCTCCATCTGACATTCACCATATCAGCTCAGAATCACAACACACCCTCGTCAAAACGTCCTCCGTAACTCGCCATATCTTGTCTCTCACATTCACGCACACACGAATATAGCATTTGCGTGTATGCACGTAGATACATATTTGTATCTTTTTTAATGTATCTATGTGTATATGTATGTATATGCATGTGTGTATTTGAGTGTTATGTGCATAAAACACATATCAATACTGGATTAGCGTAATTACTTAATTAGTTCCCCCAAAACGGTGAAACTAACAGTTCTAGTACGTTCGATAGGTAATGCAATATTTGAATGAAATAAGGCGGCGAGCTGGCAGAATCGTTAGCACGCCGGCGAAATGCTTAGCGGTATTTTATCTGTCTTTACGTTCTGAGTTCAAATTCCACCGAGGTCGACTTTGCCTTTCATCCTTTCGGGGTCGATTAAATAAGTACCAGTTACGCACTGGGGTCAATATAATTGACTTAATCCCTTTGTCTGGCCTTGTTTGTCCCCTCTGCGTTTAGCCCCTTGTAGGTAGTCAAGAAATAGGTATTTCGTCTGCCGCTACGTTCTGAGTTCAAATTCCGCCGAGGTCGATTTTGCCTTTCATCCTTTCCGAGTCGATAAATTTAGTACCAGTTGTGTACTGAGATCGATCTAATCGACTAGCTCCCTCCCCCAAAATTTTGGGCCTTGTGCCCAGATTAGAAAAGAATATATGAATAAGACACTGATATTGTTATTGTTCTGCATTGTTCATAATCATTTCTCACACAGGCGCAAGCCGTTGCTGTGTGGTAAGAAGCTTCGTTTCCTGTCACATGGTTCTGGGTTCGGTCCTACATATGGTACCAAGGGCAAGTGCTTTCTACTGTAACTTAGGTTCGACCAAAGCCTTGTCAATGGATTTGGTAGATGGAAACCGAAAGAAACAATCAAATTTATAAACACACACACACATATATACACATATATGTACACACACACACACACACACACAGACACACACATATATATATAAAGAGAGACAGTGTTTATAATTATGATGAAATCCTAATTACAATAGTTTCAAAAATTCTTACAAGCTTCATCATAATTATAAACACTCTCTTTTTATTTGATAGCATGCTTGACCATAGATAGATTCATGAACAGTTTTTAATTGTTTGTGATGTATCCTTTGTAATTCCCTTGTTATACACACACACACACACACACACACACACCACACACACACACACACACACACACATATATATATATACATAATATATATATATATATGCATATATGTGTGTATATATGTATATATAAATACATACATATGTGTTTATATATATATACACATACATATAGCATAAATAATGCAAAATGTGTATATATATAATATATATATGCATTATGTGTGTATAAATATATATATATATATATATATATATATTATATAATATATACATGCATATGGGTACACAACGTCACTAAGCAGTAAACAACATGAAATGCGAAAGCAAACAAGTTCAATACGCAAACGACGAAACAAATGGAGGACAAGTAACATAAAGAACGATCCTTCGTCAGTTATCAACTGTCTAACTACGCCTCATTTCTAGCATTCAAAGATACTTGCTCCCAGAATTACCAAAATAAAATTTTGGATTTTATGGCGGGTCAAAGCTGGGAACAAAAACAGGACAATGGAGACATACAAGGAAACCGAACGAAAACAAAACTGGATGATCGATAGACCAGAACGAGGTCAAGCTAGCGAACGCTGGAGAAACGTTTTCTATGTAAAGAGAAGAAAAAAAACAGAAGAATGATGGTAGACGTCCAGTCCTTAGGACAGTTCAGAAGGAAAAGAAAGCTGATCGCGTGAGGGAAAGAAAGATGGACGATGGTCACCTGTGAGCAACGAGAGAGAGAGAGAGAGAGAGAGAGAGAGAGAGAGAAAGAGCTATATATATATATATATATATGGGGGAGATATGTCATTGTATCAATCTTTGTCTACCACCACTACAGCTTGATAAACAGTGTTGGCGTCTTTACGTCCACAGAACCTAGCAGTTTGGCAAAAGAAGCGATGGAATATGTGCCAGATTTTAAAGCATAAGTATGCT
>NW_021825151.1:12500-16784 GCF_006345805.1 Octopus sinensis | reverse complement strand
CTTATTCTCTTTCTTCTTCTTCTTCTTCTTCTTCTTCTTCTGCTTTTCTTCTTCTGCTTTTTCTTCTTCTTTTCTTCTTCTCCTCGTCCTCCTCCTTCTCCTCCTCCTCATCCTCCTTCTTCTTCTTCTCCTTCTTCTTCTTCTTCTTCTTCTTCTACATATTCTTCTTCTTCTTCTTTTACTTCTTTTTCTTCATCTTCTTCTTCTCCTCCTCCAGCTCTCCCCGCTGCTCCTACTCCGGCTCCTCCACCTTCTTCTTTTTCTTCTTATTTTTCTTCTTGTTTATCTTCTTCTTCTTCTTCATTTTCGTCATCTCTTTCTTCTTCTTCTTCTTCTTCTTCTTTTTTTTTTACTTCTTCTCCTACATCGCTTTTTTCATAAACTTGCTCCCGTACTTTCTGCTTCGAACTTTTCTTCTCTTTCTGTCTTCTACTTTTTCCTTTCTATCTCATTCATCTACTCCTCCCCCTCCTGCTCCTCCTACTCTTGCCTTCCTGCATCCTTCTTCACTCTCCATCCCTCAATTATCTTGACCTCAACTCTTCTCATCTCGACTCAGCTATCCTCGACTCTTTTCACAACCTACTGTTTCAACAATTTAATCCCTTACTTTCTACTTCGTCACTTTTCTCCCATCTCTTCCACTTCCGCTTCTTGATCGCTTCTTTTTCTCCTTCTTCTCCCTCCTTCCTCTTCTCCACCTTTTCATCCTACTTCTTCTTTTTCTTCTCCTTCATCATTGTTATCTGTCTTTATTTTTCTTCCTTTCATTCTGAAGCCACAGTGTTTCATGTAGTATCACAAATATTTTCCATCTAATCTTTTTTTACTCGTTCTTTACTTCAACAGGAATCTTGGCGCCAACAACATTTCAACCATCAAACATGGTATATTCATGGGGTTTAAGAATTTAAAGACATTGTAAGTTCGTTCAGTTTCCTGATACACTGTTTGAAAGTAATATTTGATGCTGATATATACCCTCTTAACCGTATAAACTTTCAGACTGCACTAAACAAACTCGGGAATCAAACATAAATATGAGAAGATACAAAGGGGGATTAAGTGAGCAAGACACAATGAGAGAGAGAGGGAGGCATTGAGAGAGAATTTGCTTTGTTTTAATTCTTGACACATTAACTCATTTGGATTCCCAAATTTAAATTTGCATTAAATTTGTATTCCCTGAGTTTTCAAACGTTTCTTCCGTCTCCCTAAAATATCTCCTGTTATTTCTTTGACTACATTATCTATTTCATCTTCTTGAACACCATGATTTTTAATGTGTCTTCTTCTTTTTCTTCTTCTTCTTTTTCTTCTTCTACTTCTTCTTCTTCTTCTACTACTACTACTACTACTACTACTACTACTACTTCTTCTTCTCTTCTTCTTCTCTTCTTCTTCTCCTTCTTCTCTTCCTCCTCTTCCTCCTCCTTCTTCTTCTTCTACTTTTACTTCTTCTTCTTCTTGTTCTTCTATTTCCCCTTCTCCTTCTCCTACTTCTTGTTCTTGTTCTTCTTGTACTTCTTGTTCTTCTTTTTCTTCTTCTCTTCTTCTTCTTCTTCTTCTTCTTCTTCTTCTTTTGTAGTATCACAAATATTTTCCATCTAATAATTTTTACTCGTTCTTTACTGCAATAGGTATCTTGGCGCCAACAACATTTCAACCATCAAACATGGTATATTCATGGGGCTTAAGAATTTAAAGTCATTGTAAGTTCGTTCAGTTCCTGATACTCTGTTTGAAAGTAATATTTGATGCTGATAAATACACTCTTAACCGTATAAACTCTCAGACAGCACTAAACAAACTCGGTAACCGAACATGATTTAGGAAGATACAATGTGGGATTAAGAGAGCAAGATCCAATGTTCTACTTGATCTTGATGCTGTTGCTATTGTTGTTCTTCTTCTTCTTGTTCATCTTTTTCTCCTTCTTCTTCTTCTCCTTGCTTTCTTCTTCTTCTCCTTGTTTTCTTCTTCTTCTCCTTGTTTTCTTCTTCTTCTATTTCATCAACTTACTCCCTTATTTTTTTCATCTTCTGATTTCTTTTCCTCCACTATCCATTATTCTTTTTTTCCTTCTTTTCCCCTTTCTCCACTTCTCCTGCCCTCCTCCACCTCCTTATTCCACTTTTCATTCTTCTTCTTCTTCTTGTTCTTCTTTTCGTTTTTGTTGTTGTTGTTGTTTTTCTTCCTCTTCTTCTTCTTCTTCTTCGTTATCTCTTTTCTTTTTCTTTCGTTCATTGTAAAGCTCCTGTGTTTGATGTTGTATCACTAATATTTTCCATATAATCTATTTTAATCTTTCGTTACTGCTATAGAGATCTGCAAAGTAACAACATTGCAACAATCAAAGAAGGGACCTTCACGAAGCTTTCGAATTTAACAACATTGTAAGTTCGTTCAGTTTCTTAATACTATTATCTGAATGTATATTTTGATGCTGATATATTTTCTCTTAGAAACGAATAAACTTTCAGAGTTCACTATCTTCTTCTTGTTCATGTTCTTCTTCTTCTTAATCTTGTTCTACTTGATCTTGATGCTGTTGCTATTGTTGTTGTTCTTCTTCTTGTTCTTCTTTTTCTCCTTCTTTCTTCTTCTCCTTGCTTTCTTCTTCTTCTCCTTTTTTTCTTCTTCTTCTCCTTGTTTTCTTCTTCTTCTTTTTCTTCTCTTCTTCGTTTCTACTTCTAACTTTTTCTTCTTCTTTGCCTTCTTTCATCTCTTTTTCTTCTTCTTCTTCTAATACTTCTTCTTTCATTCTTTCTTCTTCTTCTTCTTCTTCTTCTTCTCCTTCTTTATCTTCTTGTCATTTTATTTTCCTATGGTTTTCTTCCTATACAAAAAGAACAATATTTCATCTTTTATTGCAATTCCATACTACGTCAAAATAAGCAACATTGTTTCTTCCTTCAGATATCTTCAGAACAATAAAATTTCGAGGATTGAGAAAGTTATGTTTCAAGACCTTCACAGCTTACAATATCTGTAAGTCCTTTCAATGTTGTCGTTTATACATGAGGAATATAATGGTCTTAGTTTTAATATTCCCTGATATCTATTTATTCTCCCTATTACTTGAAGTCATAATCACTTTCCATATTCGTGCTATATTTATTTGATTGTGTCTGAAATTATTGAACATTACACACTAATCCCACTTTCATCTTGTGCATCCATTTATTTGATGGTGTCTGACAGAAATTGAATGGCAGTGATAATCGTCTGCATCAAAAAATTCATTCCTGAAAACGTGTATGTTTCATATCTGTATGAGTGTGTATGCAGTGTTAATAAAATACTTATGTTTTTTTACTGTTGTTTGTTTAACATTGTTCTTCTTTATTCTGTGGGCCGTGTGGTTATTATCCACACTTCCCCACGAAATAATTCCCCTGATCTTCTTTCTTCTTCTTCGTTCTTCTTCCTTCTCTTTCTAGTTCTTACTCTTCTCTATATTCTTCTAGTTATTCTTTTTCTTCTTCATTCTTCTTACTTTTTTCTTCGTATTCTACTTTAATCTTCTTATTTTAGTTCTTCTTTTTTCTTACTCTTCTTTCCTTTTCTTCTTCTTCTTCTTCTTTTTTCTTTTCTCTTCTTATTCTTTTCCTTTTCTCTTCTTATTTCTCTTTCTTTTTCTAACCATCTTCTTTTCTTTTCTTCTTCTTCTTCTTCTTCTTTCTTCTTCTCATTATTTTATTAGTATATTATTATTATTATTAATATATATTATTATTATTATTATTATTATTATTATTATTATGCATTTTATCTTCTTTCCTTTTGCCATTCTTCTTCTTCTTCTTCTTCCTTATTCTTCTACATCTTCTTTCATAAACTTACTACCGCACTTTCTCCTCGTGAATTTTCTCTTTTATTTCTTTCTTTTCTATATCTTTCTCCTATTATAATTCCCCGTCGCCTCTTGCCCATTCTTCTCATCCTCTCTTCTCTCCTCGACTCTCACACTCCACAAACCTTTTTCTTCTTCTTCCCCACTCGCCATTCTCCCTTTTACCTCTCCTCTATCCTCTCCTTTTCTCCACCCTCCCTCTCCTCATCCTACTGTTTTCTCTTCTTCTTCTTCTTCTTCTACATATTCTTCGTTTCTTCTACTTCCTCTTCTTCTTCTTCTTGTTCTTCTTCTTCCGCTTCTTCTTCTAGTTCTTCTTTTTCTTCTTCTCCTTCTTCTTCTTCATCTCCTTCTCCTTCTTCTTCTTCTTTTGCTTCTACTTCTTCTTCTTCTTGTTCTTCTGCTTCTTCTTCTAGAGTTCTTTGCTT
>NW_021825151.1:0-10000 GCF_006345805.1 Octopus sinensis | reverse complement strand
TTCATCTTCTTGAACACTATGATTATAATGTCTCTTCTTCTTTTACTTCTTCTTCTTCTTCTTCTTCTTCTTCTCTTCTTCTTTTCGTCTTCTCCTTCTTCTTCTTCTTCTTTTCTTCTTCTACTACTACACTATACTATACTACTACTAATACTTACTTATTCTCTAATTCTCATTCTCCTTCTGTTTCTTCATCTTTCATACCTTTCTCTTTTTCGTCTTTTTCTTATTTTTCTCCCACGTCTCCTCTGCCTCCTTCATCTCCTCCTTCATTTTCTTTTCCTTAAACTTCTTTGTCTTCTTCCTGTTCTTCTTCTCCTTCTTCTTCTTTTCTCTTCTTCTTCTAATCCACCTCCTTCTTCTTCTTCTTTTCCTTCTTCTTTTTCCTCTTCTTCTTCTTCTTTTTCTTCTTCTTCGTCATCTTCTTCTTCTTCTTCTTTATCTTTTTCTTTTTCTTTTTCTTCTTCTTCTTCTTTTCCTTCTTCTACTTCTTCTTCTTTTTTTCTTCTTTTTCTTCTTCTTCTTTTTCTTTTCCTTCTTCTTCTTCTTCTTCTTCTTATTTTTCTACTTCTTCTTCTTCTTCTTATTATTATTATTATTATTATTCTTTTCCTTTTACTTTTTCTTTTTCTTCTTCTTCTTCTTCTTCTTCTTCTTCTTCTTGTCATTTTATTTTCCTATGGTTTTTTTCCAATACAAAAAGAACAATATTTCATCTTTTATTGCAATTCCATACTACGTCAAAATAAGCAACATTGTTTCCTGCTTCAGGTATCTTCAGGACAATAAAATTTCGAGGATTGAGGAAGTTGTGTTTCAAGACCTTCGCAGCTTACAAGATCTGTAAGTCCTTTCTCTGTTGTCGTTTATACATGAGGAATATAATGTGTCTTTAATTTAAATATTCCCTGAATTCTATTTATTAACACTCCCTATTACTGGAAGTCATAATCACTTTCCATATTCGTGCTATATTTATTTGATTGTGTCTGAACATGACAATGACTATCTGTTGATAATTGATTGCAGCAAAATTCTATTCCTGGAAACGTGTATGTTCATATATGTATGAGTGTGTCTGCAGTGTTAATATAATACTTATGTTTTTCTACTATTTTTGTTTCACATTGTTCTCTTTATTCTGTGGTTCCGTGTGGTTATTTATCCACACTTCACGAAATATTTCCCCTGATCTTTTTTTCTTCTTTTCTTCTCTTCTTTAGTTCTTCTTCTGTACTTCTTCTTCTAGTTCTCTTTTCTAATTACTCTTATTCTTCTACACCTTTCTTCTTCTTCTTTTCTTCTTCTTATCCTAGTCTTCTTCTCTTTTTCTTCTTCTTCTTCTTCTTATTCTTTTTCTTCTTCTTCTTATTCTTCTTCTTCTTCTTCTTCTTTTTCTTCTTCTTCTTCTGTCATAAACTTACTACCACACTTTCTCCTTGTGAATTTTCTCTTTTATTTCTTTCTTTTCTATATCTTTCTCCTATTATCATTCTCCTTCTCCTCTTGCCCATCCTTCTCATCCTCTCTTCTCACCTCGCCTCTCCTTATCTACGCACCTTTTTCTTCTTCTTCCCGCCCTCGCCATTTTGCCTTTTACCCCTCCTCCTCTTTTCCACCTTCCCTCTTATCCTCTACTGTTTTCTCTCCTTCTTCCTCTTCTTCATTTTCTTCTTCTTTTACTTCTTCTTGGTTTTGTTCTTCTTCTTTCCTCTTCAACCTCTTCTTCCGCTTTTTCTTCTCCTACTTTTTCTTCTTCTTGTACTTCTTCTCCTTCTTGTTCTTCTTGTAATTCTTGTTATTCTTGTTCTTGTACTTTTCCTTCTCCTTTTTCTTCTTCATCACCTTTTTTCTTCTCCTCTCCCCCTTCTTTTTATCCTCCTTCTCCCCCTCATCCTCTTCCTCTTTTCTTCTTCTTCTTCTTTTCTGTTTTTTCCATTTTGTCTTCTTTTTCGGTTACATCTTCTGCTTCGTCTTCTTTTACTTGTCTTTTTCTTTTTCTTCTTATTTTTTATGTAGCATCACAAATATTTTCAATCTAATAATTTTTACTCGTTCTTTATTGCAACAGGTATCTTGGCGCCAACAACATTTCAACCATCAAACATGGTGTATTCATGGGGCTTAAGAATTTAAAGTCATTGTAAGTTCGTTCAGTTTCCTGATACTCTGTTTGAAAGTAATATTTGATGCTGATAAATACACTCTTAACCGTATAAACTCTCAGACAGCACTAAACAAAATCGGGAACCGAACATGATTTAGGAAGATACAAAGTGTGATTAAGAGAGCAAGACACAATGAGAGAAAGAGGGAGGAATTGAGAGAGAATGTGAAATAAAAGGACAAATTTAATGTTCCTTTATTGCAGTTGCTTTGTTTCAATTCTTGACACTTTAACTAATTTTTGATTCCCAAATTTCAACGATTTGTATTTAAATTTGTATTAAATTTATATTCCCTGAGTTTTCAGCCATGTTCTCTCCTTGAAACGTTTCTTCCCTCTCCCTAAAATATCTCCTGTTATTTCTTTGACTACATTTCATCTTCTTGAACACCATGATTATTAATGTCTTCTTTTTCATTTTCTTCATTTTCTTCTTCTTCTTCTTTTTCTTCTTCTTTTTCTCCTTCTTCTTCTTTTCCTCCCCCTCCTCCTTCTTCTTCTTCTTCTTCTTTTTTTCTTCTTCTTCTTCTTCTTCTTCTTCTTCTACTTCTTCTTCTTCTTCTTCTTCTTCTTCTACTACTTCTTTTCCTTCTTCTTCTGCCACTTCTTTTCTTTTCCTCTTCTTTTTCTCCTTCTTCGTTTTTCTTCTTCTTCTTTGTCTTCTTCTTCTTTTTCTTCTTCTTCTACTTTTTCTTTTTCTTCTTCTTCTTCTTACTTCTTCTTCTTCTTATTATTATTATTATTCTACTTCTCCTCCTCCTCCCCTCTCCATCTACTTCTCCTCCTCCTCCACCTCCTTCTTCTTCTTCTTCTTCCTTCTTCTCCTCCTTCTTCTTCTTCTTCTTCATCTTTCCCAAACTTGCTCCTGTTCTTTTATCTCATCAATTTTCTCCTTCTTTTTCTTTCTTTTCTATACGTTTCTCCTTTTCTCATTCGCCTGCTCCTCCTGCCCATTCTGCCCTTTCTCTCTTCACTCCTTCTCCCTCCTCCACGCCTCCCCTCCTTATCCTACATTTTCTCCTTCTCCCCGCATTCTGATCTTCCGCCTCTACATCCTCCTAATCCCCCTCCTTCATTTTCTTCTCCTTTTCCTTCTTCCTTTCTTCTTCCTTCCCCCTCCGCCTCTTATTTCTCCTGCATCCTGTTATTGTTGTTGTTGTTCTTCTACTTCTCCTCCTCTTCCTCATTCTTTTCCCCTTCTTCTTCTTCTTCTTCTACTTTTTCCTCTTCTTCTTCTTTTTCTTCTTCTTCTTCTTCTTCTCTCCTCCTCCTCCTTCTCATTCTTTTCTCTTTTCTTCTTCTTCTTCTTTTCCTCTTCTTCTTTTTCTTCTTCTTCTTCTTCATATTTCATAAACTTGCTACTGTACTTTTATCTCGTCAATTTTCTCCTTCTTTTTCTTTCTCTTCTACTTGTTACTCCTTTTCTCATTCGCCTCCTCCTCCTGCCTATTCTGCATCCCTTTCTTCTCTCTTCCTTCACCCTCCTTTTACTCCTTCTCTCCGCATTCTCCTCTTCCACCCCTTCGTCCTCCTCCTCCTTCATTTTCTTCTCTTATTCCTCCTCCCTTTCTTCTCCCTTCCTCCCTCCCCCTCTTCTTATTTCGTCTTATTTTTCTTCTTCTTCTTCTTCTTCTTCTTCTTCTTCTTGTACGGTATATGTCTTCCTTTTTCTTCCTTTCATTCTAATGCCATATTGTTTGACGCTTTATCACAAATATTTTCCGTATAATCTATTTTACTCTTTCTTTACTTCAATAGAGATCTTAACGGCAACAATATTTCAACCATGAAACAAGGAATATTCAACGGGCTTTCGAATTTGACGACATTGTAAGTTCGTTCAGTTTCTTGATAATAATTTCTGAAAGTAATATATTGTTGTGAGTTCATCTTAAGGACAGAGCTGGCGACCTACTTTTGGGAATGAATCCATTGTTCTTCCAGATGCGGGTTGATTAATTAGCTCTGGGGCAACCCCCCCGACCCTTTCGGGTGAATTAAGGTTCATTTGAAGGCTACCCCCTTAAATAAGCCGTTCCGTTTGTGAGAGGCAGTCAGCATTTGGGATTCAAGGCAAGCAGTCGGCAGTTGGGAGTTTGTGAGAAACAGGCAACAGTTGGGATAATACAGCGAGTTTAGTAATGGTTGTTCTTCTGTGACAAAGGAAGTCAGGCAGAGAAGATTAAGGAAGTGAGGGAGATTACGGCGGAGGGAAGGCACAGCTATTGTAGTAGGAACTGTATCGCTTCCTGCTGCTGTTGTTGTTGTGGTTATCTCTCTCCTCTCTGGGTTCCGTGGCGAACAATCGCCGATCGATCGAGCCTTGTCAATCGTCGTCGCTCGACTTGTTGGGATCCCGGGTTCGAGTTCGAGCGACGGCAGGCGGGATTCCGTAACAACTTTCGGGGATTCCGTAACAATATGATGCTGATATATATACTCACAAATGTATGAACATTCAGACTGCAATAAGCAAAATCAATATAAATTTGGGGACCGAACAGGAGTTTGGAAGATGCAAAGTGGGAGTAAGAGAGCGAGACAATGTGTGAAAAATTGAGAGAGAACGTGAAATAATAGGACAAATTTAATGTTCCTTTACTGCAGTTGCTTTGTTTCACTTCAGGTCAACCGAAATCAATTTTCATCCTCAAATTTCAATGATTTTTATTTGAATTTTCATCAAAAATGATTACGTGTGTGAGTTTACATGTTTGCCTCAAATATTTTCAGCTGAAGTATATGTGTATGTTCATATATAAGTGTAGTTTCGTGTGAAATGTGACTATGTACTTCCTTTATTTTATAATTTGTCTCCTCCTTCATTTCTTATTTCAATATTCTCCTTCGCCTTTCGATATTGTCATTCAACATCGAATTATTCTTGTTCTTGTTCTTCTTCTTCTCCTTGTTGTTGTTGTTGTTGTTGTTGTTGTTGTTGTTGTTCTCCTTCTTCTGCTTTTTACTCTTCTTCTTCTGCTTTTTACTCATGTTCTTCTTTTCTTCTTTTTCTTCATCTTCTTCTTTTTCTCCTTCTTCTTCTTTTTTCCTTCTTCTTCTTCATCTTCTACTTCTTCTTCTTCTTCTTCTTCGTCTTCTTCCTCGTCTTCTTCTTCTTCTTCTCATCCACCTCCTTCTCTTTCTTCTTCTTTCTTTTTTTCTTCTTCTTCTCCTTCTTCTTCTTCTTCTAATCTACATCTCCTTTTTCTTCATCTTCCATATCTTTCTCTTCTTCGTCGTCGTCTTCTTCTTCTCCTCTTCTACTTCCCCTTCCTCCTCTGCCTCCTTCATCTCCTCCTTCATTTTCTTTTCCTTAAACTTCCTCTTCTTCTTCTTCTTCTTCCTCTCCTTCTCATTTTTCATAAACTTACTCCAGGTATTTCTGCTTATCACATTTCTTTTTTCCTTCTCTTCAGCATCTTCCTCCTATTCTACTTGTCCCCCTGTTCCTGCTCATGCACCACCTCTCTCATACCCTACCCTCTCCTACATCACTCCCTCCTCCCCTACCGTCTCCTAGCCCCTCTTCCTCTCACGTCACTTTATTCTTCATTCTTCTGCTTCTTTTTCATCAACTTACGCCCTTATTTTCTTCATCCTCTGATATATTTTTTCCTCAAATTCCCCTTACTCTCTCTTTACTCTTTTACTTGTTTCAGTCATTTGACTGCGGCCATGCTGGTGCACCACCTTTTTAGTACTTATTCTATCGGTCTCTTTTTGCCGAACCGCTAAGTGACGGGGACGTAAACACACCAGCATCGGTTGTCAAGCAGTGCTAGGGGGACAAACACAGACACACAATCACACACACATACATATATATATATATATATACATATATATATATATATACATATATACGACAGGCTTCTTTCAGTTTCCGTCTACCAAATCCACTCACAAGGCATTGTCGCGGCCCGGGGCTATAGCAGAAGACACTTGCCCAAGATGCCACGCAGTGGGACTGAACCGCAACCGTGTGGTTGGTTAGCAAGCTACTTACCACACAGCCACTACTGCGCCTGCAGGAGTGGCTGTGTGGTAAGTAGCTGTGTGGTAAGTCTTCTGCTATAGCCCCGGGCCGACCAATGCCTTGTGAGTGGATTTGGTAGACGGAAACTGAAAGAAGCCTGTCGTATATATGTATATATATATATATATATATGTATATATATATATATATGTATGTGTGTGTGATTGTGTGTCTCTGTTTGTCCCCCTAGCACTGCTATTTTTCTTTTTCTTCTTTTCCACTTTCTCCCCTTCTCGTCCCCTCCTCCACCTCCTTATTCCTCTTTTCATTCATCTTCTTGTTCTTGTTCTTCTTTTCGTTTTCGTTGTTGTTTTTGTTGTTGTTGTTCTTCTTCTTCTTCGTCTACTTTGTTATCTCATTTCTTTTTCTTTCGTTCATTGTAAAGCTCCTGTGTTTGATGTTGTATCACTAATATTTTCCATATAATCTATTTTAATCTTTCGTTACTGTTATAGAGATCTTGGCCACAACAACATTGCAACCATCAAAGAAGGGACCTTCACGAAGCTTTCGAATTTAACAACATTGTAAGTTCGTTCAGTTTCTTAATACTATTATCTGAATGTATACTTTGATGCTGATATATTTTCTCTCAGAAACGAATAAACTTTCAGAGTGCACTATCTTCTTCGTGTTCATGTTCTTCTTCTTCTTAATCTTGTTCTACTTGATCTTGATGCTGTTGTTGTTGTTCTGTTTTATTGTCTTTTTTCTTTTCTCTCTTTTTATTCTTTTTTCTCTGTTTTCTTTCTTGTTTTCTTCTTCTTTTCTTCTTTCTTCTTCTTCTTCTTTAGTTTTTTTTTTCTTCTTTACATCATCTCATCTGTTTTTCTTCTTCTTCTTATAAGACCTTTCTTGTCATTTCTTCTTATTTATTATTATATTATTTTTCTCGCTTTCTCTCTTCTTTCTTTTTCTTGTTCTTTACCTCCTCTCATCTCTTTTTCTTCTTCTTCGTCTAATACTTCTTCTTCTTGTTCATCTAGTTTTCTTCTTCTCCTGATTCTTCTTCCCCTTCTTCTTTTCATTCTTCTTCTACCTCGCATCATCCCCCTCCTCCTTCTCCTTTACCTTCTCTTCTACTCCTCGTTCGTCTTCTTCTTCTCCTCTTCCAGCTTCTTCTTCTTCTAGTCCTACTCCTCCTCTTCCTTCTTCTTCTCCTTCTTCTTCTTCTTCTTCTTCTTCTTCTACTTCTTATCATTTTATTTTCCTATGGTTTCCTCCTATACAAAAAGAACAATATTTCATCTTTTATTGCAATTCCATACTACGTCAAAATAAGCAACATTTTTTCCTGCTTCAGGTATCTTCAGGAGAATAAAATTTCGAGTATTGAAGAAGAAATGTTTCAAGACCTTCACAGCTTACAATATCTGTAAGTCCTTTCAATGTTGTCGTTTATACATGAGGAATATAATGTGTCTTTAATTTAAATATTCCCTGATTTCTATTTGTTCTCACTCCCTATTACTTGAAGTCATAATCACTTTTCATATTCGTGCTATATTTATTTGATTGTGTCTGAACATGACAATGACTATCAATGATAATTGATTGCAGCAAAATTCTATTCCTGAAAACGTGTATGTTCATATATGTATGAGTGTGTCTGCAGTGTTAATATAATACTTATGTTTTTCTACTATTTTTTGTTTCACATTGTTCTCTTTATTTTGTGGTGCCTTGTGGTTATTTATCCACACTTCCACCGAAATAATTTTCTCTTGATTCTTCTTCTTATTATTTTCCTTCTTCTTCTTCTGCTTTTCTGCTTCTTCTTCTCCTTCTTCTTTTCCTCCTCCTCCTCCACCTCCTCCTTCTTTTCCTTCTCCTCCTTCTTTTCCTTCTCCTCCTTCTTCTCCTCCTCCTCCTCCTCCTCCATCTACTTCTCCTCCTCCTCCTCCTCCTTCTTATTATTATTCTTATTCTTCTTCTTCTTCTTCTTCTTCCCCTCCTTCTTCTCCTTCTTCTTCTTCCTCTTCTTCTTCTTCATCTTTCTCAAACTTGCTCCTGTTCTTTTATCTCGTCAATTTTCTCGTTCTTTTCTCTCTCTTCTATACGTTTCTCCTTTTCTCATTCGCCTGCTCCTCCTGCCCATTCTGCCCCTCGTCTCTTCACTCCTCCTCTCTCCTCCACGCCTCCCCTCCTTCACCCTACATTATCTCCTTCTCCCCGCATTCTGATCTTCCGCCTCTTAATGCTCCCCATCCTCACCCTTCATTTTCTTCTCCTTTTCCTTCTTCCTTTCTTTTTCCTTCCCCCTCCTCCTCTTATTTCTCATGCGTCTTCTTCTCCTTCGTCTCCTTCTTCTTCTTCTTCTTCTTCTTCTTCTTCTTCTCTTCCTCCTCCTCCTCATTTTTTCTCCTTCTTTTTTCTTCTTCTTCTTCTTCTTCTTCTTCTTCATCTTTTATAAACTTGCTCCTGTACTTTTATCTCGTCAATTTTCTCCTTTTTCTTTCTCTTCTACTTGTTTCTCCTTTTCTCATTCGCCTCCTCCTCTTGCCTATTCTGCATCTCCTCTCTTCTCTCCTCCTTCACCCTCCTTTACTCCTTCTCCCCGCATTCTCCTCTTCCACCCCTTCGTCCTCCTCCTCCTTCATTTTCTTCTCTTATTCCTCCTCCCTTTCTTCTCCCTTCCTCTCCTCCCCCTCTTCTTATTTCGTCTTCTTCTTCTCTTCTTCTTCTTCTTCTTCTTCTTCTACGGTATATGTCTTCCTTTTTCTTCCTTTCATTCTAAAGCCATATTGTTTGATGTTCTATCACAAACACTTTCCGTATAATCTATTTTACTCTTTCTTTACTTCTATAGAAATCTTGACGGCAACAAAATTTCAACCATGAAACAAGGTATATTCAACGGGCTTTCGAAGTTGACGACAATGTAAGTTCGTTCAGTTTCTTGATAATAATTTCTGAAAGTAATATATTGTTGTGAGTTCAACTTAACGACAGAGCTGGCGACCTACTTTTGGGAATGAATCCATTGTTCATCCAGATGCGGGTAGATTAATTAGCTCTGGGGACCGCCCCCGACCCTTTCGGGTGAATTAAGGTTCATTTGAAGGCTACCCCCTTAAATAAGCAGTTCAGTTTGTGAGAAGCAGTCAGCATTTTGGGATTCAAGGCAAGCAGTTGGCAATTGGGAGTTTGTGAGAGACAGGCAACAGTTGGGATGATACAGCGAGTTTAGTAATGGTTGTTCTGCTGTGACAAAGGAAGTCAGGCAGAGAAGATTAAGGAAGTGAGGGAGATTACGGCGGAGGGAAGGCACAGCTATTATAGTAGGAACTGTACGGTATGTGTTTATTTATGCTTTGAATTGATGTGTTGAACTAAAAAGAGAAAGAAGGGGAAAAAAAGGAGAAATAATCGATGTGTTGAAGAGAGGAGAAAGACTCTGTTGTAGTCTTTAAATGAACATTGAACTGTATATGGTTTTAATGTGATTTGAAACAACTGTTGTCTCCGGACTGTATATTGCATCAATCTGAACTGTTATTGTACCCGAATGCTTTGATGTGTTGTTTCTTGCATGTATTTCCCCTTTGATGTACCTGATATGTATCTTGATTTATTTGATGTTGTAACAATTATAAAGTGTTATAAACTAGTGGGTTAAATGTAAGCCGATTGCCTTGCCTCTGTGTGTCTCTCTCTGTATCTCTTCCTGCTGTTATTGTTGTTGTTATCTCCCTCCTCTCTGGGTTCCGTGGCGAACCTTCGCCGATCGATTGAGCCTGGTCAATCGTCGTCGCTCGACTTGTTGGGATCCCTGGTTTGCGTTCGAGCGACGGCAG
>NW_021825150.1:0-16445 GCF_006345805.1 Octopus sinensis | reverse complement strand
GGTGGTGGTAGCCAATGGGGCCACTTCTATTAACACGCAAATAGTGAGCAGTGTTCCGCAAGGCACTGTTTTGGGACCACTACTGTTCATAATGGCCCTATCAGACATGCCCTCAGCCATGCAGCGATACACGATCACAAGTTATGCAGATGATACAAAAGTTTCACAGGCAATACAGAACCCTGAAGACACTAAACAACTGCAACATGAGCTGGACAAAATATACAAGAGGGCTGAAAAGAATAGCATGCAGTTCAATGCTGAAAAGTTTCAAGCTTTATGCTATCAGCATGCAAAACTAAATGCAATACCCAATAAATACACTGGACCTGGAGGGATTGCAATCCCAGAGGCACAATCAGTGCGAGACCTGGGTATTTACATGAGTGATGATGCAACCTTTCATGTAAATGTTGCTAAATTGGCAATGAAATGTAGGCGGCTGACCGGATGGATTCTTAGAACCTTTAGAATAAGAGACCAGAAAACCATGATGGTCCTATGGAGCACACTTGTCCTAAACCACTTTGACTATTGCTCTCAGTTATGGTCACCATCCAGTGTCAAGTTAATCACAGAACTTGAGGCGATCCAACGAAGCTACACGAAGAAGATAGCCTCTGTGCAGCATATAAGCTACTGGGAAAGACTCAAGAGATTAAGACTCTATTGCTTAAAGCATAGACGAGAAAGATATGCCATAATATACATCTGGAAGATCCTAGAAGGACTTGCCCCAAACTTTGGCATCGAGAGTTACACAAATGCAAGAACTGGGTGCCAGTGCATAGTGCAAAGGACTCCAAATCTGCCATCAAGATGTAGGAGAAGATACTGTGATAGCCTGGGCTTCAGAGGCCCACAGCTCTTCAATATCCTTCCGAAGAACCTAGGAGACCTGCATGGGGTGGATGCAGATGTCTTTAAAATGAAACTGGATCTCTTCTTGTCAGGTATCTCAAATGAACCAACTTCACGGCAGGAGGTGCAGATAAGGGCAGCTGCATCGAAGTCTTATGCACCAAATGACAATTGCCAAAAAGCATTCGTGAAGTAAAATCATGTAGCAACACCAAATGGCGGTGCCCCAGTATGGCCACAGCATGTGAGCTGAAACTAGATAAAATAAAATAAATAAATACATACACGTATGTATATATATATACATATATATATATACATATATATACATATATATATATATATATGTATATATATATATATATATAAGAAAATAGTAAAGTGTGAAAAAACAACAGAAGGCTTAAATGTTAAAATATATATATATTTGTGTCAAAATGTCTGGAGAATATTGGAAAAATTTTTTTTCTCTTTCCTTAAAATGACATAATTTAAAATTTTTAAAGAAATTACCGGTTTCGCGTGTAGCTTTTCAAATTTCTTGTGACGTTATGTTTATATTGCATGGAATTATCGTTGTTTTTATTTCCAGGAGATTTCTAAATAAGGGGAGGTAGTGAGTGATTTTTTCCGGTGTAGGGAGATAATCGCTTAAAAAATTTTTTTTCCCTTTTCCTTGGTAATTTCTCTGTGTCAGTATGTTCGGATGTTGAGTCTGGTTTGTACTTTTCAATGAAGAATGTTTCCTTGTTCAGTCTCATTTGTGTTGATGATCCGAAAGCACATTGGTAAAATGGGAAGATTAAAAATTGTGGCAGTAGTTGCTTTGCGCATTTCTCACTGTGCTCACTAAAAGGTATCATTCTATATTCTGGGAATGCAATCTGTTGTCGATGCAGTGTGCATCTGCGCCTGAGTGATAGTCCCGTGGAACCCACGTAGTCTTGGTGGCAGCCCGAGCATTTAATAACATAAACTATGTTTTCAGAGGCACAAGTAAAGTTAGATTTGATCTTAAATTTCTGTCCCTCTTTAAAGAAGAATTCTGATCCTTCCAATAGGTTAGGACATGTTGCACAGTTCGATCTACCACATATGGTCTGTAGTTCTTGGCCTCCGCTCTGCTACCTCATTTATGAATAGGTCATATTTTTCCCTCCTTCAGTTTACTTCGAAGTTTGCCAGTTGCAAGGAAGCTCTGAGAGAGGAACTGAAGTGGTCTTGCTAGGACTCTCTTACATACTTTTAGAAGGATTGCTGGGAATCCATCGGGGCCAGTAGCTGAGTTTGTTTTCATTTAATCTATAGCCTTTAGTACATCGTCTTCCTTTATATCGATGTAATCAATCATCGCTGCCTCTGATTTTATATCTGCAGTGGTAAAGATGTCAGTTGGATTGCTGACTTGAAAATGCCCTAGGGGTGGAGTGAAAATACTCTTGAATTGCTCATTTAGTATTTCACTTATCCTCGTTGGATTTCCTGTGAGTGTGCCATCTTTTTCAAGGAGTGTCCCTATCCTACAGTGCACCGTAGCTGTTTCTTTGGCATACCTGTAGAAAGCTCTGGGGTTAGATTTTATGTTGTCTATGGCCCAGGCTTCTTTGTCTGTTCTTTCTTTTTCATGGGAGAGTTGCAAACATTTTTCAAATTTCCAACAGTTTTATTTTCAGGCGGGACTTTTCACTGCTTTCAATTTGTTTAGGCGATTTGAATCTTTTGTACGCCGTCTCATTAGAATTTTCCTCTCTCTGGGGATTTTGTTCTTGTGTACAGTGGCCTTTCTCTCTGGGACACATTTGTAGCATATGGCTTGCATTACAGACATGAATTGTTGAAGTTTCATGTCGATGTCTGGCGAGGAGAGACATTCAGGCCAGTTTTGTTTGAGGATCTCTTTCTCAATTTGTTTCCAGTTTGTTTTATGGAAGTTCAAGCTGGAAAGATTCTGAGAGTTTCTTGTAGGCTGCATGTCCATGCTTTCCTTTGGCCCGTACACGGTCAGCTCTACCATGTTGTGATCCGAGAGTAGTGTCGGTGTCACTCTCACATTATGGATGAGATCCATATTATTTATGAAGCAGGGATCCAGTATGTTACCTGCCTTGGTTGGTTGGAGTATTACTTGCTCCAGGTATAGTGTTGAGGTTCAGGAGGAACCTCGCCTATCCTCATTCACATCATGTCATTCATGGGAGAGAAAGGCCCTCAGGCCATCTGACATTGGGTAGATTGAAGTCTCCCATAAGAAGTACACTTATGTGTTGTTCTAATGTGACTAGAACTTCTTCTACATGGCTTGGGGCATCTGGAGGGCGATATGTAGTACACACAACTACACCAAGTTGCCTTATATGTACAATTAGTGTGTCACACACCGAATTTGAGTATGACAAAAGGACTTGGGTGTGAGGTCCTCGCAGATGTACATAGCAACTCCTCCATGACTCCTTTTCTGTCGGTCCGTAGTACAACATTCTGTGGTATGTGTATTTCTGCATCTGCTATGTCCGGTTTCAGGTGTGTTTCTGTAAGTGCTATGCATAAGGCTCGATTGCATGCAACAAAGTCTCTCAAGAACGGTGTTTTTGTCCTGTTAATGAGTGTTAGCAGTCCTCTGATGTTCAGTAGGAGCATCGAGGTGATGTGTATGCTGTTGCCGGTGGTGTTTACCTTGGGTCTATTTGCTGTGGCGGTCTTGTGTATTGTGGATAGTCCCATCTGCGAGTTTGAGTTTGATGGAGTCAGGTTAGCTGCTGTACAATCTTTTGTGCCATGCACAAAAAAGATTCTAGTTCAGCAGCTGCCCTTTCAATAACATGGTGGTTTGTAGCACGCACCACATCTGCGTACCTCCGTTTTGGGGCAGGTGGTGCGTGGTCCATTCCTTTTCCTTTTGATAGTTCGTTTCTGCCCTGTTTCATGTTTATGTGGCAAGGTCTATGGTGTGTAAAACGGCAGACTGCACCTTCTTCTCCATGCCAGCAGACACTTTTCAGGTAGAATTTACACATTCGTGTGCGCTGTCTCTTTCTATCCTTTTTGGTACATGGATAGTCAGTTTTGCTTCTATCCTTGGCTGTTTCATCTTTTGATTTTGTTTGAGTTTGAGTTTTTCCTTCTTTGGCTGTTTCATATTTTGTTTTTCTTTTAGTTTTTTCTTCTTTTACTTCTTTTACTTCTTTTTTTGGCTCTTTCATCTCCATGGTTTTGGCTTTAGGTGCTGGTAGGGGCACTTGCACTTGGGTTTACTTCCCGGGCAGGTTTCTCACTCGAGTCTTCTTTGTTGTTGTCCTGGGTGTCTACCAAGTGGGGGTGACATCTTTCATCAGCACCCGTGCCTCCATCCTTGCCATCTTTACTTTGTTTGTTGTCAAAGATGGCATCAAGCGTGCTGATGTGAGATCATATGAGTGCATCGGAGCGTATAAACTCCTGCTTCTTTCGCTCTATCTGTGCTATCGTCCTTGTATATCCACTGCTCTTCAGCGCAGCTGTAATTATGTTGTTCGGATTATCTCTGTCGGTGCATCGCCAGGCTCTCAGGAACAATGCCAATTCGTTACTCCTCCAGGTTCTAGATTTTTTTGGATATTTTATTTATTTATCTATCTAATTATATTTAAAATTTAATTGTGCGATAGAGGATAGAGAAGAAATAGAGAAAGAAAGTGTCTATGTATTTAGAGAGATTGAGAGCTGAGAGAAGATAAAAGAGTAAGAGAGAGTGAGAGGAAAAAGTTCGCGTCTATATATTTAGAAAAATTGAGAGGCTTAGAGAGGAAAGATGGTGTGACAGAGAGAAGTGGAGAAGTGAAGAGACAAGGAAAGAGGCGTGAGGGAGAGAAGTGAAGAGACAGAGAGAGAAAGAAATGAAAGAGAGGAGGTTGTGCAAAAGATTTAGCGGCTGAGAGAAGATAAGAAGAGAGTGAGAGAGAGTCTATATATTTAGGAATATTGAGAGGCTGAGAGAAGAAAGATGGTGTGATAAAGAAAGAGATGAAAGAGAGGAAGTGATGCAAAAGATTGAGTGGCTGAGAGAAGATAAGAAGAAAGTGAGAGTCTATAAATTTAGGAAGATTGAGCGGCTGAGAGAAGTGAAGAGACAGAGAGAGAAAGAAAATAAAGAGAGGAGGTTACAAAGCTGAAACTGAAATTGAAAGATTATTAACATAATGTAAATTATAAATATATATCTGTCCGTAGCTACAAACGTTTTCTTCTAAACTAATTGCGACTATACTTCTAATGTTCGCATCTATATATTTAGGGAGATTGAGGGGCTGAGTAAATAATATATATATATATATATATATATATATATATATATACAAATAAAGCAACAAATAAATATATGTCTATCTAAAATTGAATAATTTTAAAGAGATGTGTTGAGAAGTTGACAGAAACGGAGCTGAAACAGAAATTGAAAGATTATTAACAGAATGTAAATAGAGAATAGGTCCTTACATTGAATTACGGGAAATTAATGCAAAGGGGTACTTATCTTATAAGAGGTAGAAGTCCCAAAATCGTCTCCCTATACGAAGAGGCTTTCTTTCAAAAAAGAAAAGAAAAACGGTTCTTTTTGCTTGTTACAGTCGATTGGGAATAAACTTAAGAGATGTCATCTCGTACTTTTTTCGACGGGAAATCTTGCGTGCGTAGATAACTTTAGTGTATTATATTTGTCTTCAAGTGAAATATATTACGGTTTTTAACTAATATATACTAGCAGACCGCTATGAGATAGCAAGTTCTACGTTTTTTTATCAGTTTTCGCCGATTATTTCGTTGATTTATGCAAACCTTTTTGTTTTTTTATCACAGAGAAAAGCAACCGTCTCTGCCCTACGAAAACCGGATATATATATGTATATAATTATATACATATATAAATATGTACATATATATATATATTATATATATATATAGTATATATATATATATTATTAGAGACAAAACCACTATTTTGCAAAACAAACAAGGAAAGACTTAATCAATACATAAAATTTTAATAAAAAGTCAAAAAAACCGCCACTACAATTGTTTCTTGTCCTGATCGACAATCTTCAGGTGGACTTCCAATCTAAAATATGAAGTTTTTTATATATCGTATTATGTGTAATAATGTTGTTTTTCTTTGGAGTGTTTATGTATGTGGGAATGTGTGTGAGTATGTGCGTATTTTAGTTGTATAATTTATTTATCTGTATGAGTGTGGGTGTGTAAATATTGTTGTATATATCGAGTTTAGTGAGTATGTATATGCGTATATGTGAGGGAGTATATGTATATGTTGTGTGTGTGTGTTTTACGTATGTATATTTGTGTGAATGTGTATATGGGTTTGTTATATAGGTTTGGGGATATATGTGTTAATTTATCTGTGTGGGGTGGGAGTGGGTTTTTGGTGTATATTGAGGTTTATACGTTAGTATAGGTATGTGTGAGTGAGGTGGGTATTTGTATAAGTCGTGGGTCTGTGGTTTACGTGTGTATTTGTGTGTGAATGTTTAGGTTAGGGGATTGCTATATAGGTTTGTTATAGAGTTTAGCAAAGGGAGATTTTATCATTATATGTTTTTACGAGTTTTAGTTTATCATGGTAGTTTTATTAAAGAATTCGTAGTAATTGTCTATTTACGATGTTTGTTTTTTTTACATTTTTCATTCATAATTTTTAAGTAATGTTCGTTTTACCACGTGAATATTATTTTTAATTCCATTATTCCATTTCTCATTCATAATTTTAAAAGATGTTCGTTTCCAGAGCGGGAATACTTTTTATACATATGTTAGGTTCCTTGGTAACGTAATTTTGTTTGGTGTATATGTTGAGGCTTATATGTACTTATAGGTATGTGTGAATGAGGTGGGTATTTGTATTTGTTATGGGTGTGTGTTTACGTGTGTGTATTTGTGTGTGAATGTATAGGTTAAAGGATTGTTATATAAGTATGTTATAGGGTTTAGTAAAGGGAGGTTTTATTCATTTATGTTTTTATGAGTTTTAATTTATCATGGTAGTTTTATTAAAGAATCCATTCATAATTTTTTTAAATATGTTAGTTTACCGCGTGAATATAATTTTTAATTCCATTTATTCTATTTCTCCATTCAAATTTTAAATGACGTTTGCTTCCATAGCGCGTATTCTTTTTATACATAAGTTATGTTCCTATGGTAACGTAATTTTGTTTGATTTTTTTTAACGGCTTAGAATTTAATTTGTCATTCATAATTTGAAACTGACTTGAAAGTATGTATTTTATTTCCCTTATGTCATATTGTTATTTTTGATATTCTGGTTACTTACGATGTAATTTTATATATCGTATTATGTGTAATAATGTTGTTTTTCTTTGGAGTGTTTATGTATGTGGGATTGTGTGTGAGTGTGTGCGTATTTTAGTTGTAATATTTATTTATCTGTATGAGTGTGGGTGTGTTAATATTGTTGTATATATCGAGTTAGTGAGTATGTATTGTATATGGTGTGTGTTTTACGTATGTATATTTGTGTGTGAATGTGTTTATGGGTTTGCTATATAGGTTTGGGGATGTATGTGTTTATTTATCTGTGTGGGGTTGAGTGGTTTTTGGAGTATATATTGAGGTTTATATGTATGTATAGGTATGTGTGAGTGAGGTGGGTATTGTATATGTCGTGGGTGTGTGGTTTTAGTGTGTATTTGTGTGTGAATGTTTAGGTTAGGGGATTGCTATATAGGTATGTTATAGAGTTTAGTAAAGGGAGATTTTATTATTATATGTTTTTATGAGTTTTAGTTTATCATGGTAGTTTTATTAAAGAATTCGTAGTAATTTATGTCTATTTACGATTCTGTTATTTTATTACATTATTTCATTCATAATTTTTAAGTAAACGTTCGTTTTTACCAAGTGAATATAATTTTTAATTCCATATTATTTCCCTTCTCCATTCATAATTTTAAATGATGTTCGTTTCTAGAGCGGGAATGTGGGTTGTATGTGTGTGTGAGGGAGTATGAATAAGTATTGTGTTGAAGTATTTGGCTATTTTATTTATTTATCGTTGCCTAGACGTTTTTATGTGTATGTATAGGGATATATAATATAGGTGTGTGATTTAGTGTATGTATTTAGATATGGTTATATATAATTAGTTATATGTGTATGGGGTATATATAGTTTATTTTTTGTTTTGTTTTATATTTATATTAATTGTTGATAGGTTTATTTTAGTTTATTATTGTTTATATATTGATTAATATGGATTATATAAGGTTATATATAGATTATATATTTATATTTTTCATTAATACTTAATTATTTTAAAATTATTATTTTTATATTTTAAAATATTGATATTTTAGATTGGAAGTCCACCTGAAGATTGTCGATCAGGACAAGAAACAATTGTAGTGGCGGTTTTTTTTGACTTTTTATTAAAATTTTATGTATTGATTAAGTCTTTCCTTGTTTGTTTTGCAAAATAGTGGTTTTGTCTCTAATAATATTATATAATATTTTACTATAAAATTGGATTTAATCCTAATCTGATTTTTTCCCTGTAAATTGGATTATTCCCTAATATTTATTATATATATATAATATTAATATATACACATATATGTGTATATTTATGTATTTATGTATATACGTATATGTATAGCTGTATATGTATATATATATTCGTGTGTATATATATATATATATATATACTTACGTATATGTATGTATATACACACATATATATATATATGTGTGTGTTTAACACATATACATATATATATATGTTTAACACGGACTGTAATTGGAAAGCATGGGGTGGGGAAGTGTAATAGTAATGGCATGCTTTTGCTGCAGATATGTGAGGATCTGCGTCTGTGTAACCAATACCATGTTTCAACAAAAGAATAAGTTTAAAACTACATGGATGCACCCTGCATCTAAAGAATGGCATATTCTGGATTACATCCTTGTTAGGGTACGTGACAGGATGTGCAGTGTGTTCGTGCTCTTCGTGGAGCTGAGTGTGGGACTGACCACCGCTTAGTATGTGCAAAAGTGAAATCAATCACAAAACATAAAATCTGAGCTGCAGGGATTACCCTAAAAGACTGCATGTTGATCGTCTTAGGTGTAATAGTGTGAAGAGAACTTTACGAGAGGAAATGAATGCTGCAGATATTGGGGAGGATTGGCTGAACCTTAAAAAGTCAGTTTATGATATAGGCAAGAAAGTTCTTGGGATTGATACAAAGAAAGCATCAAGATTGGTTTAAAGAAAATGATGAACATATAGATGATATATTGGCTGATAAAGGACGTACTTTGTCACGCTATTTGTCAGCAAAGCCACAGGAAAGGGAAGTGTTGCATAGGGAACTCAAGGACGTAAAATCACATGTGAGGCAAAGGCTCTCTCAGATGAGGGATATGTGGTGGAGTAAGAAGGCTGATAAGATACAGGCAGCATCAGATTCCAGTAACACAAAGCTGTTGTATGGTCTCTTGCGAGAAGTTTATGGACCGACGTCTTCCTTGATCACACCACTTCAAAGCAGGGATGGTAAAGAACTTTTTTGAGATTCACAAGGAATTCTGCGAAGGTGGCAAGAACACTTTGATGAACTTTTGAATTAGAAGTCTGTAGTTAATGAGGATGTTCTCAATCTCATCCCTGGATGACCTGTGAAGGCAGCACTCGCAGAACCACCAAAGTTGGAAGAAGTTACAATTGCTGTCTCAAGGTTGAATAATTTGGAAGTATCCGGGTATGGAGTTGTTACAGCATGGTGGTGAGAAGTTTCTGCAGAAACTTCACTCTTTGTTTGAAAAGATATGGACTAGTGAATCTGTACCTGAGGACTGGAGAGATGCAGTAATGGTGGTCCTGTATAAGGGAAAGGGCAACAGGAATGATTGTGGTAATTATAGGGGAGCATCATTGCTGAGTTCCGTAGGAAAGGTTTTATGCAGGATACTTCTGGATCGTCTGCTGAAATACATTGCAGATTGTGTTCTTCCAGAAAGTCAATCTGCCTTTTGTGTGGGACGTGGATCTGCTGATATGATCTTTTCAGCTTGACAGCTTCAGGAGAAGTGTGTGGAATGGGGTCTGGATTTGTATCAGGTTTTTGTCGATCTGACAAAAGCCTTTGATACCGTCAATAGAAAAGCATTGTGGAAAGTCCTCCAGAAACTTGGATGTCCTGAAAAGTTCCTTACTTTACATGAAGACATGAATGGTAGGGTGAATGTTAGAGGGAAAGTGTCGGAGCCCATTTCAATACAAAATGGAGTGAAACAGGGGGATATTCTGGCACCGACCCTATTTTCCATATATTTTGCGATGGTGTTCTGTATTGCATTCAGAAACTGCAGATACGGTATTTACGTCCATTATTGAACCTCTGGCAGCATATTTAATATCAGGCGCCTTGCTGCAAAAACAAAGGTATTTGCCCCTATCATAAGAGACCTTTTGTATGCAGATGATTGTGAGCTAATAGCACACACAGAGATTGATATGCAACACATTTTGAATGCATTCTCTGATGCTTGCACTGCCTTAGGATTGACAGTCAATCTCAAGAAAACTGTTGTCATGCATCAACCTGCCCCTGTGTATGGTAAACGACTTGATGTAGTTGATCAGTTTGTCTACCTGGGAAGCACTATTAATAGATATAGCAATTTGGATGATGAAATTCCATATAGGATTAGGAAAGCAAATGTTGCTTTCGGAAGGCTAGAAAAGTGCCTCTGGAGTCGGCGAGACATATGCAGAAAGACAAAGATAAAGGTGTACAAGGCATGTGTGCTCCCTTCTCTTCTCTATGCCTGCAAGACGTGGGTCACATATCGATACCACCTTAAACAACTGGAACGTTTCCATCAGATGTGCCTCAGACGGATCTATGGCATTAAGTGGAAGGACCGCATCAGTGATCTTGAAATATTGGAAGGCTCTTGGTGTGAAAGTATAGAAGCTCTTGTGTTAAAGCAAAGGCTCAGATGGAGTGGTCATCTGGTCAGGATGAAGGATTCAAGGATGCCAAAACAACTCTTTTATGGAGAGTTAGCTAAAGGAGAACAACCTCCACATAAACCAAAAAAGGACTTGCTGAGGGCTTCCTTAAGAGATGCTTGCCTCTCTCCTGACACATGGGAAGGCATAGCTATTTATTGTAGCAGGTGGAGAAGGATTGTGAGTGAGGGTACAGCCACTTATGAGAAATCTCAAGTTGCACCTGAGAAAGTAAGGAGGGATGTCAGGAAGGGCATCACTGTTACACTTCCAGATGGGAAGGGTCTTCCTTTGATGCTGACATGCAATGTCTGTGCAAGACCCTGCCTCAGTAAAGCTGGACTCAAGACTCATCTTCGTAGTCATAAAGCCAGACAGATAAGTGACAACCTGGCCACTGGTGGTGGTGTAACACACCATACTAATCATATCTGTTGGGCATGTGGAAGAGAGTGAAATTCGGCAGGAGGACTTAAATGACATGCAAAGGTACATAAAGCCCAGTTACAACTACAGGCGGCTATTACCGGTAAAGGTATTAGTTGCCAATTCTGTACAAGACATTGTAAATCTTTAGCTGGGCTAAAAAGTCACATTCAATTACAGCACCAGTAACCGTTAAGCCTCGTGCAATGGCCATACTCGATAACGAGGGGGCAGCCATAATATATACATATATATATATATATATGTATGTATATATATACATATATGTATGTATGTATACATATATATATTTGTATATGCATATACATATGCGTATTCATATATATGTATATATGTGTATATATATATGTGCATATATATATGTGTGTGTGTGTATATATATATATATATATATATATATATATGTATATATATGTGTGTGTGTGATATATATCACAGCTGTGTTAAGAAAGGTAAGTTGTAGCTGATTAACAGTGTGTGAAGACTTTTTCCACTTTATGTTGCATTTATACGCTTCCTGGCATGTATGAGTGAATGTAAATGTGTATGTGTGTGTAACTTTGTGTATCTGTAGCTATGTATGTGTGTGTGAGTGCTTTTAATATATATATATTATATATATATATATATAATGTATATCTATATATGTATATTATATATGATATATATATGTATATATATATGTATATATATATATATATGTATATATATACTAAAATACCATTGGTCGGGAACTTATCGAGGTGGGGTATAGAACTCTTTAAAACAAGTAGGAGGAAATGATACAGATATGAATAATGCCTTACGATAACCTCCCTTAGGTGGTGGTCATCTATTCCTGGCTATATTGTACTCTTTCAATCACATCACATGTCGACTATGAGGATTATATGTATATGAATATATATATATATATATATATAATTTACATCTACATATGTATTTATATATATATATATATGTATATATATATATGTGTGTGTGTATATGTATATATATATGAATATATGTATATATATATGAATATAAGTATATTATATATATATATATATCTAATATGTATGGATATTGTTATATATATATTATGGATATATGTATATATATATATGTATGGATATATGTATATATATGTATGTATGGATATATGTATATATATGTATGTATGGATATATGTATATATATGTATGTATATATATATGCATGTATATATGTATGTATATATATATGCATGTATATATGTATGTATATATATATGTATGTATATATGTATGTATATATATATGTATGTATATATGTATATATATGAATATATATATATGTATGTATATATATATGTATATATATGAATATATATATATGTATGTATATATATATGAATATATATGTATGTATGTATATATGTATATATATATGTATGTATGTATATATGTATGTATATATGTATATATATATGTATGTATGTATATATGTATGTATATATGTATGTATATATGTATATATGTATGTATGTATATATGTATGTATGTATATATGTATGTATGTATATATGTATGTATGTATATATGTATGTATGTATATATGTATATATATATGAATATAATATATGTATGTATATGTCTATATGCATGTATGTATGTATGTATATGTCTATATGCATGTATATATATGTATATATAGATATATGTATAGATATATAAATGTGTGTGTATACATATGTATATATATATATGCATATATGTATATTTATATATATATATATATATACATGTATATATATATATATATTATCTATATATATATACATGTATAAAAAAGACTCTTGCTCAGCTGCTGCGTTGTGCAGAACATCTGAGGAGCACACTTCGTTTTTGAAAGTTTTCCTGGGAGACATTTCTTGTGTTCCCTCGGTAAAGTTTTTCTCTTTGAGTCACCTGAAGTTCTGGCGAGGTGTCGGGTGGACGAACCGGCAGTTTTTGTCGTCCTCACCATGCCAACATTTAACCCGTAGGTAGAACTTACAGGTTCTTCGGTGCCTTCCAGATTTCTTCTTTCCTGAAGTGTGCTGGGTGGCATTGGATCCTCCATGGGGTTCTCTGCTGTTTGCGTGGTGGGTTGGGGTTTCAGCTTTGGTTGTTTTGCCTTTTCCTCCATTTCCCTCCTTATTTTTGTTTTCGGTCCTTCCTTTTTTCTTCTGTTTTTCTAATTTTTCATCTCTTCGTAGGACCACTGGTACAGGGCGGCTTCTGGTGTCTGCTCCCTTGGCTCCCCTATCCTTCACTACTTGGTCGTTCACCGGGGTAGGTGATCCATTTTCCTGAGGAACCCCTTGATCCCAGAGACTTCCGGCTTCCTTCTCTTTTTCGTCCCCTTCATCCTCATCAGCTTTGCCACAATAATTTTCAATTATGTTGTCCAGTGTTTTAATGTGTGGTCTTATAAGCATGTAAGACTGGATAAACTCACTTTTCTTCAGCTCTATCTGGTCAATGGTTCTATGAAAACCATTGTTTTTTAGCGCGGCAGTGATGATGTTGTTCGGCGGATCGCCTCTAGCAATCATCCATGCTCTCAGCAGAAGATTTAACTCTTTCTTTTCCCACTTTGGTGCCATCTTCGTTTTGAGGTCTTAGAGGGGGAGTAGAGGCTAGAGAGGAAATGAGGGATAGAGAGAGGTAGAGACGGAGAAACACAGGGGGGGGGATAGGGAAAGAGAGAGGGAGATAGGAAGGAAAGAGAGAGGTGCTATGAAAGAAATCGAGAGGGTGATAGGAGGAAAGCAAGGGGGTATGGTGTGTTAAAAAGATAGCTGAAGGTAGGGGAGAGGGAGAGGAAGAGAATAGGAGAGACAGAATGAAGGAGAAGAGGGGAAGAGAAAGAGAGGCAGAGTGAAGGAGAGGAGGGGAAGAGAAAGAGAAACAGAGGGGAGGAGAGGATAGCAAGAGAAAGAGAGACAGGATGTAGGATGTGAGAGAGAGGGAGAGACGGAGTGAGAAGAATGGGCGGATGAGAAGTATATGAGAGAGAGGGTGAGGTGACGAGAGGAGAGGTAGATGTAAGATGGAAAGGAAAGAGAAATGAGAGAAGAGGAGGATATGAAAGGGAGGAGGGGAGATGAGAAAAAGAGTAAGATATGTAACTGAGATGTAAACTTAAAAATTTGATAAACAAACAATCGTAACTGAGATGTTAGCCTAAAATATTTAATAAACAAACAATCGTAACTGAGATGTTATCTTAAAAAATTAATAAACAAACAATCGTAACTGGGATGTTAGCTTAAAGAATTAATAAACAAACAATCGTAACTAAGATGTCAGTTTAAAAAATTAATAAACAAACGATCGTAACTGAGATGTTAGCCTAAAAAATTAATAAACAAACAATCGTAACTGAGATTTCAGCTTAAAAAATTAATAAACAAACAATCGTAACTAAGATGTCGGTTTAAAAAATTAATAAACAAACAATCGTAACTGAGATGTTAGCCTAAAAAATTAATAAACAAACAATCGTAACTGAAATATCAGCTTAAAAAATTAATAAACAAACAATCGTATCTGAGATGTTAGCTTAAAAAATTAGTAAACAAAGAATCTTATCTGAGACGTTAGCCTAAAAAATTTATAAACAAACTATCGTAACTGAGATGTTAGCTTAAAAAATTAATAAACAAACAATCGTATCTGAGATGTTAGCCTAAAAAATTACTATACAAACAATCGTAACTGAGATGTCAGCCTAAAAAATTAATAAAAAAACAATCGTAACTGAGATGTTAGCCTAAAAAATTAATAAACAAACAATCGTAACTGAGATGTTAGCCTAAAAAATTAATAAACAAACAATCGTAACTGAGATGTTAGCTTAAAAAATTAATAAACAGACAATTACATGCGATACTTATCTTGAAAGGTACAGTCCAAACGATCGTGCTTGTACGAAGAAATTTTCTTTCACAACAGAAAGACTTGCCACCATGTGCTTTTCGGCGAATATTCTAGCATGCGTAACCAAATTTACTGTATTATATTTGGCTTCAAGCGAAATATATTACGTTTATAATTAATATATTTTCAATTAATGTATTTTAGTAGACTTTATGAGTTAACAAGTTCTACTTTTTGTTACTTTTAGTAGAATATTTCGTCGATTTATGCAAACCTTTCTGTTTTTCCACAGAGCAAAAGCAAACACGTCTTTCCTCTACGAAAACCGGAAGTAATATATATATATGTATATATATATATATATATATGTATATGTATATATATATGTATATATGTACTTTTAAATATTTGTTGTGCAAGATTTTTTTATGTGAAGTCGTGTATTGAAACAGATATTGTTATATTTCGGAATGGTCATATTGCCAGTTTAGCCAATAAAAACACACGCACTATATATTTGGTGTTATTTTGCTTCAGTGATATTTATTTTTTACATTAATCTTAATCTTATTTCGGCCAGAGTTCTTTCGTCACACTCCTGTGACCGCATCAGTGGTCCTTTGTTTTCTTCTTTCGTATTTGTGTCTCTCCTTACTAACCGTCAGCCATTTTGTATTCTATTGTATGTCTTCATTTGCGCATGCTTATATCTCTATGTGCGTCTATGTTTATTTAGTGTGTGTGTGGGGGGATGCCTGTAATATTGTATCTTCTGTTTATATACATTCATGTAATTTGTATTTTGTTTTTGTTGTTGTTGCTTTTGTTCTAATTTTGTTCATGGTTTACATCCACCCATTATTATCATTACATATGCTTGTATGTATGTATAACAACAATATTAGTAATAATAATAATAAATCTAATCGAAAAAAAAAAAATATATATATATATATATATATATATATATATATATAGAATCAGATATAGAATCAGAGGCGGCGACGTTAAAGTACATCGATATAAAGGAAGATGATGTAATAAAGGCTATAGATGAAATGAAAATCGACTCAGCTATTGGCCCCGATGGATTCCCGGCAATCCTCTTAAAAGTATGTAAGAGAGTCTTAGCAAGACCACTGCAGTTCCTCTTTCAGAGCTTCCTTGCAGCTGGCAAACTTCCAAGAAAACTGAAGGAAGGTAAAATATGCCCTATTCATAAGGGAGGT
>NW_021825149.1:2500-10000 GCF_006345805.1 Octopus sinensis | reverse complement strand
ACCACGGCATGCCCAGCCCTCCTTTTAACGGGTGTTGACAGCAAATGGATCGCCTGACCATCGGGACGCATCCTTTCCACAAGAAGCGAAAGAGAATGCGTTGTAGTTTGGTGATGGTAGGGTCGGGACAAGGTACGACGGTCAGCGGTAGTAGATGACGGACGCGATGTACGTGTTCGCCACCTCCGCCCGACCTTTTAGGGACAGTTTCCTTTCGGCCCATTGCCGGGCGAGAGTGACCACCCTACTCGTTATCTCGTTCCAGTTCTTCTCCACTTGGAGGTCCGGACCAAACCAGACCCCGAGCAACTCAACCGGGCCGTCGGTCCAGCGTCCCACGACGGAGGCGCTGGTGGACGGCATGGGCTTGCTTCTCCAGGTGCCTAGTCGCAAGCCCACTGACTTTTCCCGGTTGATTTTCGCTCCTGTCACCGCTTCGTAATTTTTCAGTGTCTCGCCGACCTGCTCGATGTGCTCGTGGCTAGACACTATGACGGTGACGTCGTCCGCGTATGCAGACACGCTCGTCCCGCATCCCAGTTCTCGCGGGATGCCTCTCAAGGTTGCCAGCTTCCGCAATAATGGCTCGAGAGAGGTCCATATACATAATGGCTGAAACTGCGTTTAATAAAAAGGTGAAATCACCAGTGATCTGATTATAACCGGATGCTGAGGGAGATTGCTTCCCTTGTCAGCCACTAAGATACTTTTTAGTGGCTATGAGTTGTTTTGACTATTATTTCTAGCAATACTGGTGCTCACTAAATCCCTTAGTCACTTTTGTGACGTATATTATTCTGCCTTTCGGTTGTAAAATTGCGAATAGGCCACCCTTTATACACACACACACCTTATATTATACATATATATATATATATATATATATGTATATACATATATATATATATATTATATATATATATATATATATATATATATTATATATACCATGTATATACATTATATAATACAACTATATATGTATATATATATATATATAATATATATATATATATATATAATATATATATATATACATGTATATACATATATATATATATATATGTATATATATATTCGGAATGGTCATATTGCCAGTTTAGCCAATAAAAACACACGCACTATATATTTGGTGTTATTTTGCTTCAGTGATATTTATTTTTTACATTAATCTTAATCTTATTTCGGCCAAAGTTCTTTCGTCACACTCCTGTGACCGCATCAGTGGTCCTTTGTTTTTATTGGCTAAACTGGCAATATGACCATTCCGAAATATAACAATATCTGTTTCAACACACGACTTCACATAAAAAATCTTGCACAACAAATATTTAAACGTATATATATATATATATGTATTATATATATGTATGTATATATGTGTATATATATTATATATATATATATATATATATATATATATATATATATTATATATATATATCTATACATATATATATATATATAATGTATATATATACTACGGTAGTACGTCGTTTTTCGAACAACTCTGATCACGAATGAATCGAGGTACAACTGTATTAGATGACTATGAGAAAAATAGGAGAGTATGTGGGAGTGTTTTTTCTCTGTATATATATAAAAAGCTATATATACACAGATATGTGTGTATGCATCTATGCACATTTGGTTATGTATATTTATGTGTATGTGAGTATATAGGATAATACGCTGTATAAATAAACTCGTATAAATGTACGTGGGTGTGTTTGCTCATGTATGCACTAATTGTGACAATCACATGAACGGTCAAAGGACTTTTGTAACCACCTGGAACATTCGCTTCTCTATGCTGAATCTCCAAGGACAGTTCATCCCTATTTCCAACATAGTCCGTCTTCCCTTTTTTTTTACTCTCTGTCTTCCTCTCATCCCTTTATATCCCTAATCCCCTTTGAAGATATTAATAAGCTATGATAAAGTGCTCTATGAAATGTTTATTGCATCTACCCTGAGCGTATCCATTACAGCCTGTTAAATTTCAACAGAGCTTCATATGTGCCCACTCGCTTTGACGATGCCTGGCAAGGCGAGTCGATTTGTAATTTCTTTTCCTACCTACGTTTAAAATCACTTTTATTTTTCATGATATAATCGTAGTAACCGAACTATTCATCAATAAAAAGGAATGATACTGAAACAGATGCAGCAAACCTTAAATCTATTTGTGTTCTTTTATATATATATATATATATATATATATATATATACTACCTGAGGTCCCCGGTAATTCCCGGAAAAGCGGGTCTTATCCCTTGGTTCCGTTCTCATAATCGTTTCGCTAATCCAGTAACAACAATACAAAGTATCAAGCCCTTAAAACGGTCTTTGTGCATTTACAGAGAATACCAAACTGTCTTACACAAGATCTTGTTTTCAGGAATTCCCAATAAGTTATGAATGCCCAAATTGTGAGTCAGTTATGTAATAACATGAAATTAGTTGCCCGATAGTAAGATTTCAAATAAAGTAGCCCCCGAAAAGGGCTTTAATGCGTTCCGAGAGTATATAGAACTTAGGAGGGAAAACCAATAAGGTATGTATACTAAAATCGTAAGGCATGTTACATAATAACAGGCTAATCAGATATGAGATAATAACAATTCAAAGTAAAATAACTCTGAAAAGGGCTTTTGTACGTTCATTGATGTTGTGTACAGCGTAATGGCAACTGTTCCAGAAGTTTAAAGTTCAAATCGTCAACTCCCACATCCTTTGGAGCTAAAATGCTACGGGTTTTCAGCCAGTTGTGGTATGTAAACTGGTTCCTCAGCTTAGGAAACACCTTGTTCATTAATTCCTTTAAATCATATACCATATGTTTAAAAGGCAAGCTTACGCGACTATACTTCTTGTCAATCGAAGTGCCATTACCGACGTCCAACAGTTGCTTTGAAAAGGTTCTGTCTGCATCATCGCCACTTAGCTGATATATGTATTACTGTAACACACACACATATATACACATATGCGCAGACAAACACAAACACGCATTCGTGTACACGCTCACCTACACATATTTTGGATATTCCACCCTTTAATAAGATATCGCGATTTCAGACCGGATTCTATCTGCAGTTGAACCATTCCATAACTCGTTCGTTTCTCGAACTCACCCATACCAGATTGTGAATCGATCATGATTTATCCATTCTTCGGGTTTATCTATCAGTAGATCGGTCTTTACATAGATAACTCATTCCTTTATATGGTCAGTCTCTTTAGAGTTCAGCCATTCCTGTATTGGTTGCCGTTACACAGCAGCCATTGCAACAAACAGTTATTCTCTATGACTCATAGATCCAAAGCCTACTATAGAAGACTGTGTAGAAAGGTAATTATCGTAGCTTTAGAGTTTGGTCGCTTGTTTAACAAACTAATGTTATTTATCACACATTCACAGAACTATTTCACACAAGTCAAATGTTACAAAATGAATCACGCCGATGATAACAATCCTATGAATCAGTTTATCCGACTTCTTCACTGTCGTCTGCTTCATATGTTCCACAAGATTAATAAAACATTCAGCTTTATGTTATTTATTTTTGTCAAAAGCATAAAAAAAATAACATCTTCTGAGATAAATACGGTGGTCATTGTCCTTAAGGAATGTTTAAATTGAGTTATATAACAAAATGTTGTTCATGGATTTATTCCGTTTCAAAATTGTTAACTGGCGTGATTTGCGAGCTAACCACCATTGTTGGCATCTAATGAAATGAAACTTATTGAATTAGGATGCTGTTCTTCAAGTAGAAAGCAAACAGGATGCTCTGAGGAAAATAGCTATTGAGCAAATGTCATGATTGCGCAACAGATAAGGTAGGTGAGATGTCACCCAGGATTACGCTTTTTTGGATTCATTGATAGCTTATAAGCGCTGCGTGTAGTGGGGTGTGGAACTTTTTCTCCCTCTCTCTTTACAGATTGATGATACATGGAAAATTTTGAATGAAAGAAACGCAATAATTCTTTTTCTCCAGTCTCCCACTCTCTGGTGAATCTATCTATTTATCTCTTAAATCTCTATCTCTGCTTTTCGTTTTCTATGCTCGGCAACAAAACGAGCAGACGTCAAAGTGGATAAAAATACATCGGTCTATCAATGGTGATGTATGACCTTATACTAATGTCAATGTGAATTTGATACTGCAAAAACACCTAAACACTTTATAAACGATTTACAAACAAATAGAACATCACCGTCACCATTTTTGTTATACTCATTTTTTCTTATTTCAACTATTTCTTAGTTGTATTTATAGAGTGTGTATGTATGTGGGGGTGTAGGTTGGCAGGCATGTGTGAGAGAGATAGAGAGAACGTTTAAGTTTCAAACGGAAGTGAGAGAATTCAGTACGACAATCAGGGTGTGTATCAATTTTATGAGCTGAGAAATACTACAGGAATTACTCAAGGAACTAAAGTTTCGTTTCCACGAAATATTAGCGATTTAGTATGAAAGTCAAGGTTTTTGAGCAGTTCTTGTAATATTCTCAATTAAACGTGCGCACATAGATGTATGTATGTATGTATGTATGTATGTATGTATATATGGATGGATGGATGGATGGATGGATGGATGGATGGGACGCCTGGATAGATGGATGGATGAATGGACAGAGGGATAGGTTATTGGATGGATGGATGCATGCATTATATACACACAGAGAGGGAAATATGGGGAAGTGTTCTATATGCATATACATATATACTGATAGATAGATAAATGGATGAATAGATAGACAGAAAGAACGACAGATAGATAGATAGATAGATAGATAGATAGATAGATAGATAGATAGATATAGATAGATAGATATTGATAGATAGATAGACAGACAGACAGATAGATAGATAGATATAGATAGATAGATAGATAGATAGATAGATAGATAGATAGATAGATAGGTAGATAGATAGATAGATAGATAGATAGATAGATAGATAGATAGATAGATAGATAGATAGATAGACAACAGACAGATAGACAGATAGAGACAGACAAACAGACAGACAGACAGACAGATAGACAGACAGACAGACAGACAGACAGACAGATAGATAGAGATAGATAGATAGATAGATAGATAGATAGATAGATAGATAGATAGATAGATAGATAGATAGATATTGATTTCGCTTTAAAATTAGTTAGGAGAAAGCTTTATCGGTGGCATACGCATGACAGATCAGTTTTCCTGAGGAGTAAGAAATCGCCAACAAATGGTGGATGTAGTAAGGCGTTGTTACAGCGCACGCTTCCATGCTGCTGCTGCTACTACTACAACTACTGCTGCTGCTGCTACTACTACTACCGGTACTACTACTGCTACGTAGTTTATAATTAATCTTCGAATTAATTTGTCTTATAAATGTTCAATTTAAGAGTGATATATTTCTGTGTGAGGCAGCTGCAAACAGACTACCGACTGGTGATTAAGTGACTAATTATCTGTAATCTTTATGTGATATATGTTGAGGTAGGTCAATTAGTTTATATACCCCCGTTTTTGCATTTTCTTTTTCTTTTCTTTTTTACAAAGAGAGAAAAGAACTGCTTCGTGGCATAATCAGTAACGCGCTTAACTAGAATCGAAAAGATACAAGATTAAGAGTTCTGTAAGCTCGATTGTTCAGTATTCTATCAAAGATGATTACTTATGTGTATTAATTTATATTTAAATTTTCATTATTACTTAATAATGATATATATATTCTGTAATAAACTTATTATGTATTTCTATGAGCTAATAATGTTTTCATGCGAGGAAAACAACTCAGACATTTTATAATACGTCTGACGATTGCATGATGGTACCAGACACGTTACAAAATGCTGTCTGAGTTGTCCTCATCGCATGAAACTATTAGTAACTCATAAATGTATATATATAACGAGGTATAAAAAATGGTCATTACATAATATATTTAGACCTTGTCTTATATATCACACTGTGTAAAAACCAGTTTATCTGGAGCCCAACCACAAATTTACAATATAGAATTGTGATGAGCCATAACCTTGAACTCTGCCATAAGAATACTTGGAATTCCTCACTGATCTAAACAATAGTGCTGGCCTAGCATAACAGCAGAGTGCTTATGAAATATTTTGCTAGGATTTAAAATCCCTCACCATTAGCTTTGTTTCACGTATATATATATATATGTGTGGAGGCGCAATGGCCCAGTGGTTAGGGCAGCGGACTCGCGGTCGTATGATCGCGGTTTCGATTCGCAGACCAGGCGTTGTGAGTGTTTATTGAGCGAAAACACCTAAAAACCTCCACGACGCTCCGGCAGGGGGTGGTGATCCCTGCTGTACTCTTTCACCACTCTTTCTCCCACTCCTTCTTCTGTTGGCCTGCTCGCTTAGCCAGCGAGGTGGCGTCATTCAAAGGCTAAAAAAACGCATTGTGACCAGCGATGTGTAACAACATCCGATGGTCTGGTCGGTCACGTGATCACGTGATATATATATATATATATATATATATATATATATCACGTGATCACATGACCGACCAGGCTATTAGATGTTGCTACACGTCGCTGGTCACAATGCATTTCGCATTGTTTTAGCCTTCAAATGACGCCACCCCGCTGGCTAAGCGAGCAGGCCAACAGAATAAAGAGTGAGAGAAAGTTGTGGCGAAAGAGTACAGCAAAGATCGCTACCACCCCCTGCCGGAGCCTCGTGGAGCTTTAGGTGTTTTCGCTCATTAAACACTCACAACGGCCGGTCTGGGAATCGAAACCACGATCCTACGACCGCGAGTCCGCTGCACTAACCACTGGGCCATTGCGCCTCACACACACACACACACACACACACACATACATATATATATATATATATATATATATAGAGAGAGAGAGAGAGAGAGAGAGAGAAGAGAGAGAGACAGAGAGAGAGAGAGAAAACTCAGATGAATATGGTGCTTAAGTCGAGGCACCAGAATTTAGTACGGTATAATCCATACAATTTCAAAATAAGTTGGTTAAGATCAAAATATGCAGTACTGCATTAGCTCTGGGTATCCTTGTTGCTTATTTTGATATTATATAATATATATATATATATATATATATATATTATAATCTATATATATAAACAAAAGAAGATATACACATATATATATTCTTTTATTCTTTTACTTGTTTCAGTTATTTCACTGAGACCATACTAGAGTAGCGCCTTTAGTCAAACAAATAAACTGAAGTTTCTTGTTAGTTGTTTCAACAACTAAACAAGAGCGAATTCTTTGTAAAAGAGTGTGGAGATGGTAGATGTGGGATCTGCAGTAACCCCCATCTACAAATATATAGAGGGAAACAAACAAATAAAATTTAAAAGTGGTCACACAGTCAAAGTAAATGCAGACATGAATTGCAAGACGCAGAACATAATACACTGCATAACCGGCCCCACATGCAAGGAGAAATATATAGGCGAAACTGGAAATTCTTTAT
>NW_021825148.1:17500-23249 GCF_006345805.1 Octopus sinensis | reverse complement strand
CAAGGCTTTGGTCGACCCGAAGCTATAGTAGAAGACTCTTGCCCAAGATGCCACGCAGTGGACTGAACTCGTAATCATGTAGTTGGTAAGCAAGCTACTTACCACACAGCCACTCTTACGCCTATACACACACACACACACACACACACACACACACACACACATCCACACACATACACATACACACATATGTAGACACACACGCATACGCACATACATAATATTTGTAAACAAACCAGAACGGCTTTGTAAGTAACGGAGAGAAAGCTACTATGGAAGACTCATAGTATAATAATAACTTTCATATTTCGGCCATTTGTTTGTGTTAAAAAAATTGTCGCTTCAAATCGGAGAATATATATTATTATAATTTATTATTATTATACAGTTATTATTATACTATGAGTCTTCCATAGAAGCTTTCTCTCCGTAACTTACAAAGCCTTCTGCGTTTGTTTACAAACATTGTATGGTGGTTACCGCCCGTTGACGAGGGACAACAATCCCGAAACTAGTTCGAGCGTATCACTCAGGCTTGCGAGGAAGGGATGGCCTCCCTTTGCAAATACTCCAAGGACACAGATATTGTGTCTAAAGCCAGCTAGAGACGAAGATCTCTTGGGGCTATAAAGCTACAGTAACACCCCCTCCCCAATATGGTTAGCCATGATAAGATGGCTTCTATACTTTACAATAATATACAGTTAAAGTAATATATATTTATTAAATTTGGCTGAAATTGATGGGTGAGCGTTTGGCCGAATCGGATGTGCAAGGACCCCAAAAATTACAGGTATAAACCTAAACTTGTAGTCTGAATAGAGTAACTGCATATTTCTTAATAGTTCAGCGTTGGTGTTCTCTTTTTTACTGATCTTCAGCTTTATGTTAACATCCGCTGGGCAGCTAATTTCCACAACTGTACACTTTCTCTTCTCTGTCCCAAATCATTATATCAGATCTGTTGTGCTTACATTTTATTGAGGTCTTCACTGTGGACATTCCACCAGTACTCAGCCGTTCTTGTTCCCTGGAGGATGAAATATCCTTCAGGCCGTAGAGAGCGACTGATTCCTTCCGGTCTCTTGAGTCTCGTGTCTGGTTCCAGCATGACATCACAGGGCAAACAAAAATTTCCGTGTACCGTGCATGTGTACTAACATCGCTGCTTTACTCATGTGAGACACGGACCCTTTACAGACGTCATGTAAAGATCCTTGAACGCTTTCATCACATTCTAAATATTGGCTGATCTTAAAAATTCCAGACACTTAGGTCTAGAGGAAAGTTAATATCTTGAGTATTGAGCCGATGGGGCACAAGCACTGGTTACGTTGGCCTGGACACCTTATTAGAATGAAGAATAGCAGGATCCTTAAACACATGCTATATGGAGAACTTGTTAGTGAAAAGAGACCCCGGCAGAAACCAAGGCTTCGATTTAAGGACTGCGTCAAATCCCCATTAAAGGCCTGTGATATGCAGGAGACCGACCGGGAGAGCAATGCCTATCATTGCCACTGATGGAGGAAGCAGGATGGGGGGGGCGACACCTTTGAAAGAGCACGTATTGTGCATGAAGAATTTAAGCATGCTGCTCGAAAGCGCACTGCTAGTGTAGTGAATGGGGGAAAGCTTGGTTTGCAAGGTTTGCAGTCGTGTCTGCTTGTCAAGAGTAGGACTCATTAGCCAGCAACGGAGCCGCAAATGCAGAATATAAGTTAGTTCTAGAGCGTACAACGTTTCTGAAGGTCAGCAATGGTCTTCCTCGGTCATGAGTGGACGGTCATCATGTATGTATGTATGTACGCATGTATGTATGTATGTATGTATGTATGTATGTATGGATGAATGGATTGATGGATGAATGGATGGATGGATGCATGCATGTATATGTGCAGATTTTTATATTTTCTTTTATGTATGTCTTCTCATGCCTGTAGTTGCATGCTCATATATATTTAAATGATAAACTTCTGGAACGTTTTACAGAGTTTTACTGTTCCAGTGATGGATTGGATCTGTAGTCTTTCTCCTTTCTGGTTTTCAGAAACCTAATTTCTCAAGATTGGTATGTGTGTATGTATGTATGTATGTATGTATGTATGTATGTATGTATGTATGTATGTATGTATGTATGTATGTATGTATGCATGTATGTATGTACGCATGTATGTATATATGTATGCACACACACACACACACACACACACACACACATAACCACACACAAACAATGAAGTTTATTATAGAAGATAGCACTAATCAACGCCATTATTTATTTTCGTCCCTAAAAGGATTTGAACTCGTAGCTCTTTTTGTTAGGTCTTTCACTGAACTCCGTGATAAAAAGATTATATAAACAATAAGCAGGACAGAATACATATACACTTACCTACCTACCTACACCCACACACACACATGCATACACACACAGACACACATACACACACACACACACACACACACACATATATATATATATATGTGTGTGTGTGTGTGTGTGTGTGTGTATCTATGTGTGCAGGTATGTATGTATATATATATATGTGTGTGTGTGTATGAGTGTGTATATAGTGTATATGTGTGTGTCTGTATATATATATATATATATGCGTAGCTATGTGTGCGGTATTATATATATATATATATATATATAATACCTGCACACATAGCTAGCATATATATATATATATATATATATATATATACAGACACACACATATACACTATATACACACTCATACACACACACACACACATATATATATATATACATACATACCTGCACACATAGTACACACACACACACGCATATATATATTATATATATTATATATATATATATAAACGCACACATATATATTTACACGCACACATATATATACACTACACACACACACACTACTGTAATACAATCAATACCGTTCTTTTTCATTTGAGAAGAAAAGTAGTAAAATGAATCTCCTTTGATATAAGAGAAGTTAATCAATGTAGCACGGTCTCTCCCCTTAATTAGCAATACATTAAAAATTGACAGTGTTTCGATCTCGACAGGGATTTATAGAATCTTGTTGAAATGATGTATGTAGAGTTTTAAATTAGTCAATATACTGTTAATAATTTAGTTAATTTTCACAGAATCGATTTAATATAAATGTTTGTAGGGTGTATGGCATCACAGTGGGAACATGGTTAGGACCCCAATTTAATGTTTTATATTGTAAAGAATTTTAAGCGTAAAACAATTTCGATCGTTCTAGCGGCCCTCTCAGAGGGTATTGCAATTAATACAACACCCACGTACTTTGTTTGTTTGTTTGTTTCCTTCTTTCTTTCTATCCCCTCTCTCAAACACACATGCAAAATGGATGCCTACATGACCATGATCGCAAGTATAGCCGTGCAGTCAAGTATTTCGCAATATCGTGGTAGAGGGCTCATGGCCTAGTGGTTAGGGTGCTGCCTTCATGATCGCGAGATCGAGGTTTCGGTTCCTGGTCAGGGCGGTGCGTTGTTTTTATCAAGAAAACACTTCGTTACACGTTGCTCTGTGTTCACTTCGACACCTGACGTGTAGAACACCGTGCACCTGTCCCGGCAATGTCTGTTCCAGCAAATGCACAGCGCAAACCCATTTGATCCTTACAAGCAAATCATTTGTGCAGCTTGTTCAGCAAGACATTGCAGAATCGTCTTTCTCAGACTACGAGAGGAGACTACCATTACCATCAATACCATGGTTCCAGATACAACATTACTTCTCGACATTTTCATTAAGTAGGTAGAGAGTTACACTCATGATCGTAAAATCATGGTTTCGAATCCTGAACCGGCTGGTGCTTTGTGTGTTGGGCAAAACATTTTATTTCACATTACTCCAGTCCACTCAGCTGTAAAGGGTAACCATGCAACGGACTGACGTCCCTTTCAGGAACAATGTTCTCATCTCGGTCCCTTAAACAAATGGAAAAGGGCAACCGGCCCTTTGAGTTCAAGGACTCGAGACATTACTTACTCTGTTATACCTCAAGACTTCAAACCGTTTGAGTGAAATTTGATACACTTTATTTTTCAATTCCCATCGATTCAGGAAGCTCTGCGGATGGTATTGGGCTCTGCTCTTTCTCCTCCTGAGTCAGCCAAACCACCCAACCATAAACACACAAATACACACGCGCGAGCTCAAAATACACCCCACGTAGGCACAATGTTTACCCACAAAAAAATGTTCATCAACTTCACGATCTATGAAATAACCTCTTTTTCTATAATCCAATGATTCCTGCTGCAGAACAACGTAACTTAGTTAATTATGTCTCTGTCCATACAGGGTGTCCACAAAGTCTGCGTACATGGGGATTAACATATACTTTTAAAACAAAACAATTTTATTTAATTATAATGTTAATAAATAATATTTTCAACATGATTTCCATCATTTTCAATGCATAACTTGATGCGCCTTGCAAAATCCAGGTGAACTCATTTAAATAAGTCTACATTTTAGTAAAATTAATATTTTCATCCAATTTATCTGAAAACCATTCACACATCTGCATTCGTCTATCAGGGTCGTCTTCATTTAAGTGATGTTTGTAGGGTGTATGGCACCACAGTGGGAACATGGTTAGGACCCCAATTTACTGTTTTATATTGTAAAGAATTTTAAGCGTAAAACAATTTCGATCGTTCTAGCGGCCCTCTCAGAGGTTATTACAATTAATGCAACACCCACGTACTTTGTTTGTTTGGATGAAACTTTTCCTCAACCAGCATTTAGAAAAGTAAAGTATTTTTTTTATTTAATTTAAACAAAAGTAAAAAAGGAAAATTATTATTTCTTATATTTAATTGTTTATGTTATCATTTTATTTACTCCATGTACCCAGACTTTGTGGACACCCTGTAGTTCCTTCTTCGCGATTTTTTCACTCTTTTACTGGTTCCAGTCATTTGGCTGTGAATATTCTGAAGTGAAACGATCGTAAGATACTTTAAATACTTAATTCAAAACTGTCATATACATTATATATTTATACTTATACATATTTACATATATTTTAATGCATATTTATATATTTTTAATACAGCAATTATTTTACACACGTATATATCTTTCTGAAGAATTTTCTAATATTGATTTGCTGGTATATTTTTTAAAATATTGATCTAATTACAGCTCACGAGCTGTTGCCATGCTGGGGGCACCGACATTTTAAAGAACACAGATGGGCTGCCGTGACCAGGATTCGAACCTTGGTTACCACGGACACAACGTGGGGGTCCTAACAACTAGACGATCACGGCCACTTGTCCCATAATAATAATAATAATGATAATATATTATTAAATATATATATATATATATCTTTATATATAAAACTAAAGTTGTGTGTGTGTGTGTCTGTCTACTCCGATTTAGATTCCTAACTACTCCCACATTTTGCGGTGCAGTTTAACCAAAAGCGGGTATCTTATAGTCGTGATTCATATCGAGCCCTTCTGGGTATTAGCGCGCGTCTACGATGAGTCTACGATTTAAAAAAAATTTACCATCGTTTTTCCGCATTTTTAATGATTTTTGCTCGGGTTATATAAGGGAAGTAACTCTCTAAAATGCTTATATAGTTATTTTCCTTACAAACCCGAGCAACGCCGAGTGATATTGCTAGTAGATATATTATATATATATATAGATATATATATATATATATATATATATATATATATATACTGAAGCATTAGC
>NW_021825148.1:0-15000 GCF_006345805.1 Octopus sinensis | reverse complement strand
AACGATACCATCTTACATGCTGAAGAAATTATTGATGTAGGGCGGGATAGGTCATTAATAATGTCTCGCTGTTAAAGAGGTAAATCATACAAAGTGTATGCATGCATGCATGTATGTATGTATGTATGTATGTATGTATGTATGTATGTATGTATGTATGTATGCATGTATGTATGTATTCAGTTCATTTCAAGATTTCTTGCCAATACAGAAAGAACCGGTTTCTAACCTAGATCCAAGGTTCCTTCATTGGAATTTCAACATCAACAACAGGGTATTTTTATTTGTATGTATGTATGTATGTATGTATGTATGTATGTATGTATGTGTGTATGTATGTGCAGATTTGTATGTTTTATGTATGTATTCTCATTCATATAGTTGCATGTCTAGACATACTCATATATATTTAAATGATAAACTTCTGGAAAGTTTTACAGATTTTTACAGTTCCAGTGATGGATTGGATCTGTAGTCTTCGAATTAGCTTTCTCCTTTCTGGTTTTGACAGCCTAATTTCTCAAGATTGGTATTTAGGCAGTGTGTTATATATCTCAAGGCCCCAATAATTACAGGTATAAATCTGAACTTGTAATCTGGATGGAGTAATTACAGATTTCTCAATAGTTCAGCATAGGGGTTCTCTTTTTCACTGACCTTCCGTTAATATCCGCTGGGCAGCTAATTTCCACAACTGTGCACAGTTTCTCTTCTCTATCCCAAATCATTATATCAGGTCTGTTGTGCTTACATTTTATTGAGGTCTTCACTGGTACATTCCACTTGAATTCCTTTTCATCATGAGTGGATATAGCTTCTACCATACTCTACCATTTCTTTGTCCTCGGGATAATCCTTCCGACGGATTTCATTATAGAGTGTCCTAGCTACAACGTCATATCTCATTGGTAGATAATAACGGGATGACATTTTCGGACAACTGCTTGCGATGTGGGTGATATCTTCAGTGTGAACTACACAAACTCTGCATCGGTTGTTACATTTTACTGATTTTCCTGCATCTCTATCCCTTTTGTGCATCGTGTACTTGGTTGATATTTTCTGTTCATTGATTTCAAACGCATACCCTTCAAATTGGTCGGTTGTAATCCAGCTATTCGTCCATGATAATCTGCTTCGATGATCGATGTTACTTTCATCTCGGAGCTTTCTACTAACATACCCATGTATAGTCTTCTGCTCATATAGGCTCATCCTTTCATCTGATGATATGTTGCGGTAGAGTCGTCGCGACTTCTTTCGGCATTTATTCTGGGTGATCAGACAAAGAGTGTTGCTCAAGGAGCTGCCTTCCAAGTCTTATGATGTTATCAGCCTCATTGTATGTATGTATGTATGTATGTATGTATGTATGTATGTATGTATGTATGTATGTATGTATGTATGTATGTATGCATGTATGCGTGTATGCATGAGTGTATGTGTGAATATATACGTATTTGTATATAAATATCTATACACATATACATGTATAGATGCATGTGTGTATGTGTGTGTAAGTGTGTGTGTATACATACGATATATATATATATATATATATATATATATATACACACACACATATACGTATGTATGTATGCATGTATATATATATATGTACAAACATATATACTCACACACATACACTCGCACACATACACGGGTACACAACATACTTGTGCGAATGCATGTATATATATATGTATGTAAATTCATTTTTAGATTTTCTTCTATCGAAGGCATTCTAACAAAAATGCTTCCGTATTAACGGTGAAAATTTCGTCAATTTCCCCAAACAGGGACACAATTCAATTTTTAAACAATAACCAAAGCTCCTTCTCCCAAAGGGCGGTGTGGTTACAGTTTACAATTATTTAACAAATGCAACACAACAACGTTTCCCTTACGAGGAACCAACAAACGTTATAACAATAGTTAAACAGTAATAATAATAACAATAAACCTTACGGTGAATTAAAAAGCAGTACGCAGTTGAAGCTATAGTCCTTTATGTATAAGAAATAAACCAACAGCAGTACTCAGTAGAAGCGGCTGTTCGAGAAAACAGACATTACACACAGCCAAACTTCATATAGATACTTAATGCTAGCTAATTAGCAGATAATTTACTGTAAAAGCCGTGGTAAACGGTATGTGCACAGCTCCATCTGGACTATTCCATTTCTGCACACCAATTTTATTTTTAATTTATTCCCATTCAGGTGAAACCACTTATTCAAGTTCAAGTCATTGATGCAATTTTATACCAATTACTATTTTTACTTTTGTTATGCTACGATTATATTATACTTTAGTTTGATTTTAATTATTACTTACTACATATAATTCAATTGTTATTATTATCTCTAATTTTTATTGTTAAAGTAAAAGTATCTGACATAAAAGAGAGAAATGTTTTTGTTTCACTTTTAACACGTAATACTGAACTAATGGAGAAGATATGATATTGCTGTGGGCTCGCCCCAGGCAAGAAGTTTAACATTTTGTTTTGCCCATGAATCTACATGGACCCTAAGTAAGGCATGTGTAACATTTGAATGAAATTGGTTGTGTAGACAGACAGACAGGTACACATTCTCAGTTTTATATATAGAGATAGATATATATAGATAGATATATGCATATATATATGTATATATATATATGTATATACACATACATATATATATATATATATACACACACATATTATATATATAACACACATACATATATACATATATATATATATGTATATATATATACACATATATGTATATGCGTGTATATATATATACATATATATATATATGTATATATGTGTGTGTATATATATATATATATAAATATATATACATACACACATACTCGCACACAAACACATACATTTATACATATAAGCGTGTATATATATATATATATATATATACATATATACATACACTCATGCATACATACGCTTGCATACATGCATATATACATAGACACGCATACATGCATACACATTCTTGCATACATACATACATACATACATACATACATACATACATACATACATACATACATACATGTACTTTATATAATTTACCTCATTAACAGCGAAACATTATTAATGCCTTGTCCCGCTCGACATTAATAATTTCTTTCGTATGTAATCCGCCCTCCTCAATAGTTTTACTTTAGGCTGTTTGTGAAGTGGCCAGATGGTAAAATCGTTTGCCTGCTCAGCAGTGTTTCATCCGTATTTACATTCTGAGTTCAAATTCCGCCGAGGTCGACATTGACCTTTATTCTTTCGGGGTCGATAAAATAAGTACCTGTTGAGTACTGGGGTCAATGTAATCCACTAAACCCTTGTCCCCTAATTTCAGGCCATGTACCTGTAGTAAAAAGGATTACTGAGGGTTTTGTATCCGTTATTCAATAAAGTTTCTCTTGTTTCTCTCTTTTACTCTTTTACTCTTTTACTTTTTTCAGTCATTTGACTGTGGCCATGCTGGAGCACCGCCTTTAGTCGAGCAAATCGACCCCAAGACTTATTCTTTGTAAGCCTAGTACTCATTCTATCGGAGCCTTTTGCCGAACCGCTTTGTTACGGGGACGTAAACACACCAGCATCGGTTGTCAAGCAATGTTGGTGGTGGGGGGGGGCAAACACAGACACACAAACATACACACACACGTACATATATATATATATATAATATATATATATATATATATATATACATATATACGACGGGCTTCTTTCAGTTTCCGTCTTCCAGATCTATTCACAAGACTTTGGTCGGACCGAGGCAATAGTAGAAGACACTTTCTCAAGGTGCCACGGAGTGGGACTGAACCCGGAACCATGTGGTTCGTAAGCAAGCTACTTACCACACAGCCACTCCTACGCCAAGATATTGATATTTAATAGTTTAGCCATTTTGCCTGTTGAGTGTAGAGGCAAATCTCAATTTATATATCGTTTATTGGTTCCAAAACACGCGACTGGATTAAAAAACAACATAACACAAAACGATAATTAAAAGTTCCTTGAAATTCACTAAAAAGAAACAAAAATTTAAAATTCACTGAAATTCACTAAAAAAAAAACTTTGAAATTCACTATAAAAAGAGATTTTCGGCTACTATAAAACAGTATGCTTTAAAGATGGCGAAGCATGGTTTATGAAAGAAGTGCAAATTTATGCATCGTAGATATGAAAACGCGTTTGAATTTCCCAGTACGAATTATAGCACCACCTCGCAGTGGGATGGTGCAATTGTCAGCCCCGAAATCGATGTAAATGAGTGTAAATGAGTACATTGTAACTATGTACATTTATTAAAAAAAAAAGAAGCATGATTTGTAGATATTTTCACGTGTATTATATTTGATCTTCTGCTTCAATACTGGTTTTTCGATGTTTTTACATTTTTATGCCTTTAAATATCTCGGAAACGGACATAAAGTCGGATAAATCGACTGAAGTTGATGTTTATTTCTTACATTCATTTTTTTAAAAAAAGAAGAAGCACGGCGTAAAATGGGAAAAACTTTGACTTCCTGAATTTGTTTCGGAAACTATGGCTGCAGGGTGTTATGTGCTTTGGCTGTCCCACCAAGATGTGCTCGGGTGAATTTTCCTTCAATGCAATGGATGGGCATGGGTGATTCATGACTTCACTTACCAGCGTAGTTATGTCTTAGTTTCTCAGAGATCACAATTAAAACGTATGCCTATTAGGCACACCACGCATATTGGAGATATTTTCGTTGTCGTCATGGACATAGCGGAAGATGTCACGAATTAAAGAAAGATTTAGAAAAAAAAATTCGTACAACAGCCAGAGCAGTACAAACATAACTGCTGGCAGTATAACGAATGACTATTTCTAGGCATTGAACATTCAGAAAATAACAGACACAGCATGATGATTGAGCTCCAAAGCACAGTTAAATAGATAGAATTACATGAGGTCAGCGCGCGTCCACAAAGATGTAAAGTGGTAAAAGCCTTGCTTAGAAGAGTGTTTTAGATTCTTAACCACACAGTCATGCCTGCGCCTAATTGAAGAAGCCATTGTAATAAATTGTTTCATGCAGATCACAATCAGAATAAAAACAACAAAGTGGCATAGTGACCTCCATATCGAGAACAGAAATGCGGAGGTGTCTAAACGGTCTAACCACTGAATGCACTACTTCTTCACATTTTACTGATTTGTGAGATTTCGTTGTCACGTTTATATTTCAAGTGTTTTATTAAACATTCCGAGCTGATTCAAGAAAATGGGTATTTGAAGATGTGTTGTTCTTTCTGCAGAAATTTCTTCATCTCCTGTAGGACATTTCAGTGGTCTGTACAACCGCAATAGCGTGATGAAAGCTACACAAATATCGACGTAAATATACGCCATGCCTCGAGCGTCAGATATCAAGGGGAAAGACAATTGAAATGACAATTATAAGAGAGCAGCTGAGATATTTCAAACACCGACTCGCTGACGACAGCGGATTGAGCTGCTTGGCCAAAATACCATCTCTTTATAATCTGTTATTTTTACTTCCTCTTCTTCATCCTCCAAAGCTATATATACGCTGTCAACGGAGAGGAAATAATTAGGTTTCAGATTCCTGATTTTCTTTATTGATTTAAATTACATCAATGTTTGTGGGACATAATGTTCTTCCCATTAACACCGCTGACAAATTTTTGGAACTTTGAGAGAATTAAATTGATTTGCGCTTCTTGCATTATGCTTCAGTTTTCTCCCACTTTTTTTTTCATTCTGTCTGTTACACTCGTATTCTTTCTTTATTCTTTTTTTCCTCACTGTGTGTTTCACTCTTCTCTCTCTCTCTCTCTCTCTCTCTCTCTCTCTCTCTCTCCCTCTCCTCTCTATTTCTTTTAAACTTCCTTCTCTCTTTTTTCCTCTTTATATGTCTAATAATATATTTTCTCTATCTTGTGTATTATTTTTTACCATTATCTTTGACACATTTTCTCTTCATTACACGCATTCGCTCATACACTATGAATAGATACACGCATACACTCACACACACACACACACACACACACACACATACACACACACAGAAACACACACACACACACACACATCGATCTAACTATATATATACACACACATGTATATCTCACAGTATCGACCAGGCCATCAGATGCTGTTACACGCCGCTAGTTAAAATGCATTTCCAGTTCTGTCTCAATCGCGCCATTTTTTAATGCATCTTCACCCAAATACCTCGACTAAATCGCCTTCCCTTCGTCGTTGGGGCCTTCCAAATGACCTTTTCCGACCTCCTGGATACCACTCGTCAACTGCACTGGTCGATCAGTTGTCTGTGTACTGTGCAACGGTTGTGTGAATGTGTATCCGAACGTGTGCGTGACCGCGTGTGCATGTATATATTTACCTGGCCGTCTTTTCTCTTATCTCCTTTCCTCCTCTCACTGAAATTCTTCTCTTTTATCTTCCAGACATTCCTCTCGTATTTGACGAAGAACTCTTGTCCGAAAAGTTATACTTTTCATCGCGTTTTCTTTCTTTGAATATAATGATTTAAAAAAATTTTTTTTTTATTTAACTTTGTCTTTTGCATTTGGTTTCACATATTCATACATATATAAGCTGAAGTTCCTTGAATCGCAACTCTGAGGATCATATTCCAATTGTTTAAAGGATAACAATTTTGGTGATAATATATGCAAATATATTCGAAAATACATTGATATAAGAGTGATTAACAACATATCTAGATTTGAATGATTACCAAAAAATCTGCTGGAAAACGCAAAACGTTCATTTATTCATTGCCAAAAATAGAAATACAATATATTTTAAATTATTCAGCAAAACATTTAAACAGGGGAAGAGACTCTTGTTTATGAAGACTTAACTTTGATGAATACATAAATGTTTTTTGAAATGTGAGGTCATCTCAATACTGTGTCTGTTTCTAAGTGAATTACAAAATTACGTAAGGTTCACCGAAAACCCTGCCAAAAATTAAAACAACGGCTACTATAAAACACGGGAGCAGACGTGATTGTGTGGTAAGAAGCTTTCTAAGGCGGCGAGCTGGCAGAAACGTTAGCACGCCGGGCGAAATGCTTAGCAGTATTTCGTCTGCCGCTACGTTCTGAGTTCAAATTCCGCCGAGGTCGACTTTGCCTTTCATCCTTTCGGGGTCGATAAATTAAGTACCAGTTACGCACTGGGGTCAATGTAATCGACTTAATACCTATGTCTGTCCTTGTTCCTCCTCTCTGTGTTTAGCCCCTTGTGGGTAGTAAAGAAATAGGTATTTCGTCTGCCGCTACGTTCTGAGTTCAAATTCCACCGAGGTCGACTTAGCCTTTCGTCCTTTCGGGGTCGATTAAATAAGTACCAGTTACGCACTGGGGTCGATGTAATCGACTTAATTCCTTCGTCTGTCCTTGTGTGTCCCCTCTGTGGGCAGTAAAGAAATAAGAAGCTTGCTTCCCAACCACATGGTTCCGGGTTCAGTTCCACTGCGTGGCATCTTAGGCAAGTGTCTCCTTCTATAGCTTCGGACCGATCGAAGATTTGTGAGTGGATTTGTGAGTAGACGGAAACTGAAAGAAGCTCGCCGTATATTTATATATATGTGTGTGTGTGTCTGTGTGCGTGTGTGTCTGTGTGCGTGTGTGTGTGTGTGTGTGTGTGTGTTCCTTTTTGTGTCTGTGTTTGTTCTCTCACCAACACTTGACAAGTGTTGGTGTGTTTACGTCCCCGAAACTTAACGGTTCGGCAAAAGAAAGCGATAGAATAAGTACTGCGGTCGATTCATTCGACTAAAATTCTTGAAAGCGGTGCCCCAGCATGGCCGCAGTCTAATGACTGAAGCAAGTAAAAGATGAAAGAAAATAACATACATATAGATAGATTCAAGCATTAACATCAAGTGCTGGCTATTTCACTTTCCAAATATATCTGACCTGTTTGATCCACACCAACACCTCACCCAACCATGATTGTATGTTAGCCAAATACAACGAGCAGATGTCGCTGGATATACTGTACAAAAAGTTGGCCACCAAGGTAGTGACAGCTTCATGCCAACATCCTGTCCGAGCACGTGAGACTAAAGAATTGAGATGGTGTCGCTTCCTCAGCATTGACGTCACTTGACCTGAGCTGAGTAAGAGGACTAACGTCATAGAAGCCCTCTTGAATTTGTTTCAAATTTCAAACACTTCTCCTGATATCTGATGACATGGGGAGTTCCCACTCGCGCACGAAACTTTAAGTTGTATGAAACTGAGTCATGATTGTTATTCATATATACATGTATAGAAAGCGGTGGGCTGACAGAATCATTATCGAAGGCGGCGAGCTGGCAGAATCATTAGGAGGCCGGGAAAAATACTTCGCGGTATTTTATCCGTCTTTACGTTCTGAATTCAAATTCTGCCGAGGCGGAGGATAAAAGGCAAAGTCAACCTCAGCGGAATTTGAACTCAAGCATTTTGCCTGGTGTGCTACCGTTTCTTCCAACTCACAGCCTTAATAATAATAATAATAATAATAATAATAATAATAATATAATAATAATAATAATAATAATAATAATGATAATAGTAATAATAAAAATAATAATAATAAAAATAATAATAATAATAGTAATAATAATAATAATAATAATAATAATAATAGTAATAATAAAAATAATAATAATAAAAATAATAATAATAATAGTAATAATAATAATAATAATAATAATAGTAGTAGTAATAATAATAGTAATAATAAAAATAATAAAAATAAAAATAATAATAATAGTAATAATAATAATAGTAATAATAATAATAGTAATAATAAAATAATAATAAAAAAATAATAATAATAATAGTAATAATAATAATAATAAAATAATAATAATAATAATAATAATAATAATAAACCTACAAAAACCCAAAAACCCAAAAATTACTGAAAAAATACAATATGAAAACTATACTTGATATTGATGCCACCATAGAAACCATCAAACAAAAGGTATCTGCCAAAGCTGCCCGCATAGCGAGGTATGAAAAGCGTGTTAGATTTTTCAAGGACACAACATGTTCAAAAATAACACCAAGAATTTTTACAGGAAGATAGGAAAAACAGCGTTTACTGCAGGGTCTGTACCATCAAAAGAAGAAGTGCAGAGATTTTGGAATAAAATCTGGGCAGAAGAAAAAACACACAACGAAAAGGCCCCCTGGATTGACAGAATATCTACAGAACTGGACCCCTTAGAAGAGCAAAAGTGGGAGGGTGTCAAGGTAGAAGATATAAGATCTGCTCTCAGGAGGTCAAGCAAATGGAAGTCTCCAGGAAAGGATAAAATTCCTAACTTCTGGCTGAATGCCTTCCCAGAGAGCCATGAACTGCTAACAGAACTGTACAATGATGTTTTGCAACACCCTAGTAGGATGCCTCCTTGGCTAGTTAATGGGTTAACATTCCTGCTTCCAAAAAGTGAAGAAACAAATGAACCAAAAAACTATAGACCCATAACCTGCTTAACAACTATGTACAAAACACTAACATCTGTCCTGACGGAATATACCTATAGTTTTTTTAACAGACAGCAGCATATTCCCTAATGAACAGAAGGATGTAAACGTGGATCCTACGGCTGTAAAGACCAACTACTCATCAATAAGATGATCTTAGAAGATTGTCACAAACGACACAAAAACTTATCAATAGCCTGGATAGACTATAAAAAGGCTTTTGATAGCCTACCACATAGCTGGATTAGGAAATGCCTTGAAATGTATAAGATAGCACCAACTCTGCGAAACTTCTTGACTGTAAGTATGAGATCATGGAGAACCACACTAACTCTGAACAGTGACAGTGAATCCCTAAATGCTGGTGATGTAAAAATTTCGTGTGGCATTTTCCAGGGTGACTCACTGTCACCACTCCTCTTTTGTTTATCCTTAATACCTCTCTCAAAGCTGCTCAATGACGCGCAGTACGGGTATAAAATGTTTGATAAAAATATAAATCATCTCGTTTACATGGATGATTTAAAGCTTTTTGCAAAAAATGATCAACAACTCAAGGGCTTACTAGCGATAGTCAAACAATTCAGTGACGACATCAGAATGCAATTCGGCCTCGATAAATGTGCAAAGGCTACCTTTATCAAAGGAAAAATGACAGAAACATCTAACGTTAACCTTGACCAACAGAATGTCATAAAAGAACTAGACCCAGCGGAGAGCTACAAGTACCTAGGGATAATTGAAGGGAACGGAATAAGGCATTCAGAGATGAAGGAAAGGATCAGGAGAGAATGCTATCGAAGAGTGAGAGCAATACTCAAGACAGAGCTGAATGCAAGAAACAGGATCGAAGCAATCAATGCATTAGCTATACCAGTCGTGACTTACAGTTTCAATATTGTTAACTGGTCAATTACTGAAATATGTCAGCTCGACAGAAAAATAAGGAAACTGTTGACAATGCATAGAATGCACCACCCTAAGGCAGATACAGAACGACTCTATCTGCCAAGAAAAGAGGGAGGCCGTGGTCTTTTGCAACTGGCAATAACAATGAAGATTGCTACAATTGGCCTAGACACCTACCTGAAAAACTCTGAGGACTGGATGTAAAACTTGTCTCAAAACATGAAAACAAGAAAGCATCATACTCAGTCACAAAACAGGCAAAGGAATATCTAAGTGAATTCCGAATACAACCAATTTCGGAATTAGAGATAGATATACAAGAAACAAGCACAGAAAAAGCTAGGCGCATGAAAACCCGTGCCAAAACTGCGGCCTTAGATATTCTGAATAATAAATGGCAAGAAAAACCTCTCTATGGCAAATACCCAAAGAGAGCGAATAATGCAGATATCGACAAAGCCCTGACCCATCAATGGCTAATGGCCTCTGGCTTAAAATCTGAAACAGAGGGGTTTATCATAGCAGCTCAAGATCAATGCCTACCAACAAGAAACTACCAGGCCAACATATTAAAGATCAGAAGCAGTCCAACGTGTCGTGTATGCAAGCAACAAATGAAACCATTGACCATGTGGTCTCCAAGTGCAGTCTTCTAGCGCCTACAGAGTATCTCAACAGGCACGATAGAGCTGCACAATATATTCACTGGGTAATCTGTAAAAACCTGGATTTGCCCATGAAAAAAACTGGTGGGAACACAAACCACCCCCAGTGCTTGAAAATGACCACATCTCACTCCTCTGGAACTTCACCATTCAAACTGACAGGAAGATAGATGCAAATAGGCCAGACATCATATTGAAAAACTTCAAACAAAGAACATGCCTCCTCATTGATATGACTGTCCCAATCGATATAAACGTATCTGTCAAGACCTACCAAAAACTGAGCAATATAAAGATCTTGAAATAGAAATCAGCAAAATGTGGAAGCTGAAGACTAAAACAATACCTGTTGTCATAGGTGCCCTGGGAATGATAGCAAAAGGGGCTGATAGCTACCTAACTCAGATACCAGGAAACCCAAAAATGGCAGAAGTTCAAAAGATAGTGCTCATGGGAACTGCTCATATCCTACGCAAAATACTCTCTATGTAATCTCAAGGTTTAAAACAAACATAATTTTCGGTTTAAAAAAAAAAAAAAAACCCCCTTTTTTTTTTTTTCTTTTTAGACATTCATTAGTACAACATCCCCACCCCCCAAATATATGGCACACTAGGCATAACAACAACATGAACTTCCAACCCTGTTGTCTCTTGAGGTCTCTGGGTGAGACTTGGAGCCAACTTGTACAAATATAAAGCAAAGTCAAACATAGAATAATAATAATAGTAATAATAAAAATAATATTAATAATAATAATAATAATAATAGTAATTAAAAAAAAAATAATAATAATGCCCTGAGGCAGTACCAGGCAGTGGCTCTCGTGGCTTCTGATCTTAACTGTTGAATCATTGATATGACTGTCCCAGTCGATATAAACATATCTGTCAAGACCTTCCAAAAACTGAGCAAATATAAAGATCTCGAAATAGAAATTAGCAAAATGTGGAACCTGACTCCGAAAGGATGAAAGGACAAAGTCGACCTCGGCAGAATTTGAACTCAGAACGTAGTAAAAGACTTTTAGAGAGTCAAAGTACCTGCAGCGGGATCGAACCTCAGTCCACAAACACAAAACGTTCACCAACCCCATAGAGAGACGGTGGGACATTGGAATATTTTGTCGTTAAATTATTATTTCTCTGTGGCGGCAGAGTAAATTCAATCGACACCTCGATAGTAATCAGAACCAGTTCGGTGGGTATTGGATATTGGTTGTGGGAACCTTTCACCGATGTGCTTTGAACTCTCTCTTCTCATGTTGTATATACATACATTATCTGTCTGTCTGTCTGTCTGTCTGTCTCTTTTATACATACATGCATGCATACATACATACACACACACATACATATATATGTATACACAACATACACACACACGCGCACTTATAATGTAAGCATATACATACGCCTGCTTTTGTACGAACATAACATTAAATATAGACCACATATAATGTATTACCAGCCATATTACTTTATCGTATGTATTTATATATATACATACATGTATATATTGTCAATAATAAAAGGGTAAAACTAATTAATTATTAATTAATTTTACCAAGTAGTGTTCAGTATGTAAAAAGACCATTTACGGTATATTTGAAACATTACATTATAAAAATAGGGTTCAGTAAAATAATTTACTTTTCCACACACCGAACTTTTTAGAAATAGCAGCCAAAACTTTTAGCTATTTCTTCTACTGTAAGAAAATCTCCCAGACAATGCATACTCAAAATAAAACTCACACAGGTATGAGGGAAAATAACGAAAGATCACACCTATATAAGATTACCTGAGAACAGGCCGTTTCTGGATAGTTGATTATAAAGATCAACATTTCCTTCGTCAGCTCAAGGATTTCTTAGATTTGGATTTGAAAGTACTAAAATCAAACATACCCGTCTGGTACGAGTAATCCCAGCAAACCATATTAGACCCCTCTCTCTCTCTCTCCCTCTCTCTCTCACACATGTATATAAATATTATATATATATATATATATTATTATATATATATATAGATATATATATATATTATATATATATATATTATATATTTGTTTACTGTTGTGTGGGGAGAGTATTTTATTTTTGTGCCTTATAATATAACACACTCACCGGTAAAATTTCCCCTTATTCCTTATTTTTATTTTCCTAACATTTTCGTTGCGTCTTGCAACCTTTTCAATAGTCTTGACTATTGAAAAGGTGCAAGACGCAACGAAAATTTTAGGAGAATAAAAATATGAAATAAGTGGAAATTTTACCGGTGAGTGTGTTACATTGTAAGGCACAAAAAGAAAATGACTCTCCCCAGACACAACAGAATATGCTTCAACATACGGACTCACATAAAGAATCTTGCAAACCAAATCCAAAAACAATATATATATATATATATATATATATATATATATATATATATATAGATAGATAGACAGACAGATAGATAGATATACAAGGGTTGAACAAAATAATGGAAAAAATTTAACATTTCAAACAAATTTATTTTAATATGGAGTAGGACCGCCTTTGGCAGTAATTGCAGTTTGAATTCTACGAGGTATAGACTCGTACAAAGTTTCAATTGTTTCCAAAGGAATTGTTGTCCATTCTTCAGCTAAAACAGTCTCCAGTTCGTGTAGTGATGATGGTGGATAATATCGACTCCTTACTTGTTCTTCTAAAATGTACAATAAATGTTGAATAATATTGAGATCTGGAGACTGTGGTGGCCAGATAAGATGTTCAGCTTCACTAGAATGTTCCACGTGCCATTCAGTAACAACTTTAGCTGTGTGAATTGGTGCATTACCATACTGAAAGATTGCGTTTCCCTCCAGAAACAGTTCCGCAACGATAGGAAGAATTTGATCAGATAAAATGCTTAAATAGTCTTCACTACTAATTCTGCTATGAAAGGAAACCATTGATGCCGGTGGATTTCCACCGGAATCATTTCAGCTGTTTTCGTTACGTTAGCGCCTGTCATACGAGCACCAACAATTGATCTCTTTGAAAGTCCGATAGATCTGTCATTTTAATGAATTTTAATTACCCTTTTCTGATATCTGAAAAGAAACGGCAATTTTAGCAAAAAATATTAAGCAACACTAATAGTAAATCACAACACATAAAAATAGACAGGCTTTTTAACGGTTTTATAGATATTTCAAAATTATGATGCTATGATGCTCGGTGTTTCCATTATTTTGTCCAACCCCTGTATATATGAGTGGCTGAGTGGTAAGAATCTTGTATCCCATCCACATGGTTCCGGGTTCAGTCCAACTGCGTGGCACCTTAGGCAAGTGTCTTCTCCTATAACCTCGGATTGACCAAAGCCTTGTGAGTGGATTTGGTAGGCGGAAACTGAAAGAAGCCTGCCGTATGTATGTGTTTGTGTGTGTGTGTGCGAGTGTGTGTGTGTGCGTGTGTGTGTGTGTGTGTATGTAAGTATGTATGTATGCATTTGTATATGTGTTTGTCCTCCCACCATCGCTTAACAACCGTTGCTGGTGTGTTTACCTCCCGTAACTTACCGGTTCGGCAAAAGAATATGTGCGCGTGTATGTGTGTGTGTGTGTGTGTGTGTGTGTGTGTGTGTGTGTGTGTGTGTGTATCTATGCATATATATATATATATGGACGCCATGATAGATCGTTAGCACCTACACGCATTTTTTCTCTCCTTGTTTTTTTCTGTGTATCTTTCTGTCGAAGAGCGTAGGTTCGAAACGTAAAAGAATTTTTCTATTCCTGAGCGCTATACTAATAAATTTGTCTGTTTGTACTCCACCTGCCTTCGTCTTTTGTTTTTTTTCGTAAACTTTTCCCTTATATATATGTATGTATATATATATATATATATATATATT
>NW_021825147.1:0-16531 GCF_006345805.1 Octopus sinensis | reverse complement strand
ACCCTTCCAAAAAGGCATGATAAACGTGAAATTTTCAACAAGTGGCTCAATGATTTTGATTGTGAACTTGCGAAGAAAAAAAAAATTCTACTTGCAATAGATCAATTCCCATCTCATCAAATTATTGTCACGTTAAACTCTATTGAAATTCTTTTTTTGCCTCCTAGAACTTCCTCGGTTCTTACAACCAATGGATCAAGGAATTATAAAATGCTTTAAGCCGAATTTACGAATTTGAAAACCAATGATATCATCTAAAAGGTTGAGGCAAGGGAAAATGTCAGAATCAATTAATGCAATCACCCTTATTTGATTTGAGTACGAAGACATTTAGATATAAAACAGCGTGCTATTTTGAATATAAAATTTAAGGAGAAATGATCATCGGGAACGGACATGGCTTTTCCAATGCATATCAATAGCCATTTTGCGTGGAATTGCCATTACATCTTATCCTCTGCTAATAATTAAATACGTGTTCAAAAAAAATTAAGGATAAAAACAATAAAAGAAATGTTAATAAATCTGAAACATTAAAATTAACATGTATAAATACTTGTATTATATTTAAATTCAAATATTTTATTAATATATTATCGCTCCCTTTGACTTAATTATCGCCCCCTTGTACAAATTTTGCCCCTAGGGGGGTATTCGCCCCCGGCTGAGAACACTGCCTCAGGAGATAGAAGATGCGACAAAAAAATTGGAAGTGTCCTTGAGAAAGAATTTGCATTCTGAATCTAAATTAAACAAAAAGAGGGAAACAAAGGCATACTTTTCTCATTAATTTTCTTTCCCTTTTCGGCTTTTCTCTTTGAATAAATATAATTCATTTATTCAACGAGAGGACCACTGTGTAGATTCAATCGTTTGGCTGCTGACTCCAGAGAAACGTGGTATGATTACAATAATCTTGTGGTAGATAATTTAGTTGACTATAATTATGCTAATATATATTCGGAGTTTCTAATTATCAAAATAAAACCAATCAATTACAGAATACATCATTTCGATTACATCAATAAATTAATTTATATTCAATCGTAAAAACGAATTTCCAGCTCAATAGACATCCTCCTCTTTGCCCCAACACGGACAACCTTGACCGGTCTTCAACCTCTTTTAGGCAATCTAAAGGATCATTCTTCTTTTCCCGGATGAGACTACTTTCATCAGGTTCCAATTCACAGTTCCATCGCTCTTCCTCTCGATTAATGTTATTATAGGAGTAGGACTCTTTTTCAAATGCTCCCGTCATTAAGTCGGTTCGTCGAGTTTCTGATTTATGTTGTTATCAGAGAAAGTTATATTTTTCTTCAAAACCGTCGTCCTCTTGGGACATCATTCCATGTTTATAATCGATGCACATACTTTCAAGAGTCTTCTTCATGGTAATAGTTTGGATGTATGCTCTTACAGGGTACTCAATTTTCAGACCATTCTGGTATTGTTTGTAGTTTTACTGACAATGGCATCCCAACAGAATATTTAATATTCTGATAATTCTGTGAAGTTAACAATTATTTTATCAATTCTGGGCTGATAACTCAAAATTTCTACAATCTGCACGTTCGCTCAACATCACCCGCGCATGCATTCAGTCATTTACTATAAAGAAAACCCTTCAAAAACGACGTTTTAACAGTGGAAAAGGAAGAATAAAGAGATTTATCACCAAATAGTGTGTTTACAACATATCCAGTGCCTGCCATGACCTCGATAAGAAGAGGCGGCTTGTCTACCTGAATCACTATGCGAATAGAGGATGTATTTATTTTTCTTATTTTATTTAACAACCAAGACCACGGTAAAAACCGAATAAACGACGTCACGTGATCCGATGCACTCGACCATGGACCTCATCCTCGCTCGGTGATCTTTCCACGAGCCCACACAAGAACGCACCGGGCGGCTGGCCGTTTTTGACGGGGAATTTGCAGACGGACAGAGGTTCAGCTTGATAAGATCTTCCAGAGGAGCCGGAGCGGGCGTTCGTTATCGTGTGACCAACGATCGGTAAATTCTGTGGGCCCTTTGTAGACCTCCTCGATTCGCCTCCTTTTTGTACCACAATAACCGCGACCCCTTGATCCGCAGGCGTAGGAAATTGACGGTTCGAAGTATTGGCAGTAGATATTTGTCAGTACCGGATGTGAACCGTTTTTTAATAAGCCGGATAAAGTTCTGAGGACGTTCAATTTCTTTTCGCATTTGCGAAGGAGGTTATTTCCGTGCGGGGAGAAGCAGAGGTGCATGTCGAGGGTTACCCCTAGTACCGTCTGACTACTGTAGAAGGGTGCGGACTTAATTTGTTTTCTCTCAAAAAAAATTAATTTAAGTTATGTATCGATCAAAAGGAGAGATTATTTAATTAATACTTAAGTTCTTTGAATTGATGTTTCTATTAAGATACGAGATAATTTATTTTATTATTAAGGGTTTTAATAGAATCCAAAACTCTTTTAGGAAAAAGCTGAAATCGTGGCAGTGACCCTCGAATTTCCTCTTCTTAATATAAATGGTATGTGTGTGTGTCTTCTGTCTGTCTGTGTGTGCACACCAACTTCAAATTGGCAAAGTCAGATAAATTGTCAAAATCTTTCCCTTATAATTAGCCAATAATGGGAACAAGCTTAAAATCATGAACTCCTCCAAGAATCTTCCACCCAAAAATCTAACATATCAAGAATATCCTCGATGATGAGGTCCTTATCCTCCCGCCAAAAAAATTAAATAAAATTTTTCTGCATTTTGTTAAAATGAACAACTACGATGTCCTCGACTTACATGATGAGGTCCTTAAACCTTCCGCCAAAAAATCAAAAATTATTTTCTGCATTTGATTAAAATGAACAACGTTAATGTCCTCGACATTCATGATGAGGTCCATTAAAACCTCGAGGCAAAAATCTCACGTATTAAAATATCCTTGATGAACACGACAGCGAGAATATTAACAATGATGAACTCCTAATTATTCGCGATAAAGAAATTCAATTCATCCTATGATTTTCTCTTTAAATTAAATGCATATATCATTATCGACCATGAATCAAAATTAAAGCTATTATCATATTGACTTTGACAGAATGTGCAATTACAGATTTGCACGACCTTGAATAGAGTGTGCAATTAACAGATTTTGAAAAAGTTTAAGTTTTTTCGTAAAGATAGAATTTATTTTCGGTATGCCTCTTTTCCTAAACTTTTTTATTATTCAAAAATAATTTTTTCAATAGATAACCAAAGAGGGAGACGACGACCTTAAGAAAAGAAGTTTTTCGTAAAGATAGATTTATTTTCTGTTATGCCTCTTTTCCTAATATTTTTTATATTCAAAAATAATTTTTTAATAGATAACCAAAGGAGGAAAAACGAAACTGAAGAAAAAACGGTCAGCTTAAGTAATTAATTAAATCTTTTTGTGTGTCGCTTTTTTGGCTGCTGCGACTCTGCCTGCCGTATCTCCGGCTGCCCCATCTCTCCGCCTGCCCCATTTCCGCCAGTGGTTTTTCTAATCAAGGTCACTAAGCTAAATGTTCGACTATAAAGGCTCTTAGGCATTATCTTAATTGGCTGTTAAAAAATTAGACGGTTGTTGCCGTGGCGGCAGAGATTTTTTTGTTTATACTATTTTACAAATTTTTAAAGTTTTTTTTGTTTTTAAATATTTATTTTTATTTGTTTTTTTTATTTTTTTTGTTATTTTCTAAAAATTCAACCGGATTGAAATTTTAAACTCCTTAGATCCCCCTGGAATGCCGAATCATCTTTTAAAGTTAAAGATAGGCGTTCCAGTGTTTTTATTACGACATCTTGCGCCACCTAAATTATGCAACGGAACGAGGTTAGTTATCAAAAATTTGATGGCTAACGTAATAGAGGCGACGATATTAACAGGTAAGTAGAGAGTGAGGATGTTATATTCCACGAATTCCGATAATTTCTGATGATTACCATTTAGATTTAAAAGGCTGCAATTCCTTTGAGGATGAGTTTTGCAATGACAATAACAAGGCCAGGGACAGTCATTAAAGGTAGTTGGGTTAGTTTTAGAGAGTGAGTGCTTTTCACATTGACAGCTGTATTTGGGATGCTCGAGGGTAGGCAGAAGAGAAAATTTATTCATATATGCCAAGGAAGGACGGACGACAAACATCGTTTATCAACAGGCGATAGAATAGGGTTACATTAAACCAGGTAGTTTTATACATCTACATAAACTTATAGTTTGTTTGATGAACAGGCCCTCCGCGGAGCTAGGTCGCGTGTGAGCGAAGCGAGCTGCCGAGCTAGTTTTCTATATATTAAAAATATCAGTGCCAGCTATTTTGGAAAAATGAAAATGATGCTTTGTATAGTTTTGGAATTAACTAACTTTGATAAACCCCAATCCATTTATATCCATCAATCTGAAAAAGACGAGCTGGCTTTTTCATATAAATCTGGTCGCTTTTGCTCCGCGAAAATGCCATTCAATACGTAGACAACTGTTATGCTTCGGACGAATCTTGCATCAATAGATGACCAAAGACACTTACCCACAAACAAAAGAACGTGCGAATAGATGGCTCTAGGCATGACTCAAGCAAAACCATTCTAGGGCAACGCGAAAGAACTTTGAACTAACTAACTAGCTTCGTAATCAACTTAATTACTATTTTTGTGAGTTTGTGATTAGATATTATCCTTTCTGACAATCGAAATGATGCTGGAGACTCAATTTGTCGAGTACAAAGATGTTTGGCTTGTTACCAACCTCGGAAAATAAAAAATATAGTTTTTATTAACAGTTTAATCAAAATAACAACGTCAGGAAGTGAGCGGCCAAGCTCGATCTGCGAGCGCAGGAGTTATAGCCCAGTCGAACGGATTGCTTGCGCGTTTCCGCGCACGATTGCGAGCGAGATTCTCTGCCTCAGCCAAGAGGACTCGCGACCATCCATTTTCTTACGAGCAATGAGGATACCAAGGTTTTTCATGAAGTTTGAGGTGAGCGGACCGGATACGCCTGATGTCTCAAAAGCCAGAGACACGAAGGAATGCCGAGTGGCAAGATTCTTGTACTTTTCGACTTAAAGGGCTCGCATATATAGATTTATATTATAGATTAAATTTTTTGCGATAGAATAATAATCAATCGAAAACAATGTATGCAGGTCAATTTCCGAAATGTAATATCCGGATCTCAAACTGCAAAGAACACCACTAACAAAAATTAAAAAGCATGTTTACATAAATTTATTATTTTATTTTTTACAAAATACTTTAATGAAATATTGTAATAAAGTAATTTAGGCGATTTCTCATCTTTGAATAATAAAGAGTTTAATTCTGATTGTTTAAAAATCGATTAAAAATTGCTTAGTTAGAAGTTGAACAACCTATTATATATTCAAGGAGAAACGATCAAAGAGAAACGATCATCGAACACCTGGGACCCCGGAATAAAATTTTTTAGTGGAATAAAATTTTTATTATTGATCTCCTCTCCTTTTTAACCTATTTCTACATGACCTACCCATTACTAATGACCCGGACATTATGTTCTTATCCTATGCGGACGACCTGATTATCGCTGCAAGAGATAAATCTCCTTCTGTGGCTGTCGCAGTGGTCCAGTCACACCTCAAACCGTGTATGTGATTGGCTATCTGCGAACATGTTGTGTGTGTCTGCATCTAAATCCCAATTCACCCTCTTTACTACTGATAGAAAATTCAAGAATGAACTGGAACTATTAATTGGAGACAATCCTATTCCCTCTTCGCGTACCCAGGAGATCCTTGGCGTGGTTTTCGACTCCTTAATGACGTTCTCAAGTCACGTAGAGGAGGCGCTAGCTAAAGGTCTTCGAAAGTGGAACGTCTTGAAAGCTCTGTTAAAGAAGAGAAAATGTTCAGGGTTAGGGTTGAAATTTTGTTAGTTGAGATAAATATTTTATAATTAAAATTAAATTAAGTTTTTTATCGTTTGGACAACTATTAATAATAGGGTTTTAAAATCAATTAAAAATTAGGGTGATTTAGAATTAGGATTTTGGGTGTTAGGGCTATTATAGAATGTATATGTTTTAGGGTTATATTTTTAAAATTTTTAATTAATAGAATTATTTTAGTTTTTAATTTTTTTTAGAATGGAAGACCAATTTTTAAATAAATATCGTAACGGCAACGCTGTAATTATCAAATTTGTTGATTGGTTGGTTGTACATACTTCCATTTTTTAAAAAACTAATGAAATCAAGAAAAAACTATACAAAAGTATAATTTAACATTAACTAATAGATTTTTTAGTGGAATAAATTTTTATTATTGATTTTTTTTCTCGGTCCAAAATAAAACCTTTGACAATATTTATTAACACTTTTTAAAAAAAGAAATGATGAAATTATGTATTGTCTGATTAGTCAGTTATTAAAACTTTCCTGAGTGGTATGTTGATATGACGGGCATTCTCATCAAATAGGAGACGGTGGGTCGTCTTGAGCAAGTAAAAAAGTGTCAAGAAAGTTTTGATATCATTAAAAAAATAGGGAACTCAATCGAAAATAATATCTCTGTTATTAATGATTTAATCGATGAATTTGAACACGTTTTGAATGATTTAAAGAAGCTTTACATATTTGAAAATATTTCCGTCACCTATTGGAAAAATACTGCAACCGCTTCATGTATGAGCTGGAGCTAATTTAAATTGAGGCAGATTTACAGCGCTATTTAATTAAAGTAAACTATTGGATTTTTGGAGTCAAATTCGAGAATGAAACATAAAATCGGACTGCAGGTACTGTTTTATTAGTGTTGCACATGAAGCTCGCGGCCCGCATGTTCGACACTCATCGTCTAAGACAGTGGTTCTCAACCTTATTTTTATCGCCCCCTTGAATTTTTTCGCCCCTCCAATTTTATATCGCCCCCTTATTTCATTAGTAAAAATTTTTATTTAAAAAATAGAGTTTTAATGAGATCCTTGTGGTTGATGAAGATTGACAAGTTTTTCAAAATTTGTACTTCTTTTCGTAAGTGTAATTCTAATGTCGCCTCTTTCTTCTATTTTAATTTGTTTCTTTTTTTCCGATCACACTATTCAGAGTGCTGAATCCTCTCTCTACGCAGTATGACGTAGGAAAACATAATATTATTGGCATCATTTTTTCCCATAATTTCGGAATTTCATTTTTATAGATTTTTCTCCCCAGAATTGTGTCAGGTTTTCATTTTTAAATTTTTTTCAGTTCTTCGTCGTTTTTTTTTTTGTTCTATTTTCTTCTTCTTGATTATTCTTGACATCAATCGTCAGAATCATAATGATGGGCAACCAAGGATTAATCATCCAATCAGAAAAGTTAAATTAATTAAATCTTCAAATCTTTTTTTCAAATCTTGTTCCAAAGATTCTAAATAAAATTCATAAATTTTCAGATCGTTGTCATCAAAAGTGTGGTCATAAAAATCAAATTTTCTATTACTTAAATTAAAATTGTAAAATTGAATTTTTTCAATGAATGTATTTATAATTCGTTTGCAATCAATTAAATTAACATAATCTCCTTATAAAGCCAATGAAACTTCATTTAATTTTTAAAAATCCAATTTAAATAAAAAATATTTTTTCTATGAATTTTGCAGGAATTAAACAATTTAAATTCTTGTTGTAATCTTAAAAAATCAACAATTGCATCAAATAATATCACAAATCTTTCAAGACAATTTCCCTGGATAACCATCTTACTTCGGTATGTAAAAGTAACCTAACATAATCTTCATTTTGATCAGTGCAGTATTCACGAAAAATACGATCGTACTTGCTGTTTCTTTTAATTTTATTGATAACTTTGATAACAATTTGCATTGATGCATTCAATTCTTCAGATAATTTTTTTGCAATTAATGATGCGATGTAAAATACAATGAATTGAAGTGGACATTGGAGATTTTTGTTTTAGAAAAGCTAAAAAACCACGATATTTTCAACCTAGCCATTGCGCCATCAGTTGCGCACGATAAAATATGTTCAAATGGAATATCATTTAAGAATAAATAAGATTCAAACATTTTGAATATTGACAATCCTGTAGTATCCGTGACTAAAGATTTTGCAAATAATAACTCTTCTTGCAAAATAGAATCATCATCGAAATATCTTATAAAAAGTATTTATAAAAAGTAATACCTTACATATGCCATCAAAATTGACTGATTATCAACGACAACTGATTCGTCAAGTTGGACTGAAAAATTCCAACTATCTTCAAAAATTCCAACTAGGTAACTCTCTGCCGCTTCTTGGAGAGCGACAATCGCTGACGATTGAAAACGCAAATCAGTTTTGATAAATTGAGCGGTTTCTCTCACGAGTCTCTGGAATGGAAGTTTTCGTAGTAACAAATCAGTGCTCTTTTGATATCGTCTAATTTCTCGCATTGCAACAACTCCAGGTCGAATCGATGAGGTTTCTTTACTCCTCCAAATTGTGAAACAGACTTGCGAGCAGATTTTGCAGACAATTGTTTCCTTGAAACTTTTGCTCCAGTAGATTTTCGAGCAGTTTGTTTAGTTCTAGCCATATTTTTTTTATTTCAGACAGAACAGTTTCAGGCACAATCACACACAAATCAAAAGGACTACCACCTGTTTGAGTCTATACGGTAGTCACGCTTATGCCTGGCTTTGCCTAACTTGAACGTCTCAGCAAAACCAGACACAAATTAGTTAACTGCACACAAGCAGCAACCAGTTAAACGACTACATCGTCTCAGTAGTGATCCTTCTGCAGGTTCACCTACAGAAACCTTGTTACGACTTTTACTTCCTTTAAATGAGTAGGCTCGGGTGTCTACTCGCATGCTATAGCACACGATCCAACAACCTCACCAAATCATTCATCGGTAGTAGCGACGGGCGGTGTGTACAAAGGGCAGGGACGTAATCATTGCAGGCTAATGACCTGCGATTACTAGGAATTCCTTGTGCACGAGGAATAATTACAAGCCTCGATTCCTGCCACGAAGAAATTTTAAGGCTTAGTTCGCTTTTCCAAGCAAAACCCCCTCTGCTTTCTTCATTGTAGCACGCGTGCGGCCCCGAACGTCTAAGGGCAATCACAGACCTGTTATTGCTCATTTTCAAGTTTTTCACACTGATCCTTCTTAGTAGTCGAACAACTAGAATCGAACGACTAGTAAGTAAGTTGAGTTCGTTCGTTATCGGAATAAACCAGACAATCACTCCACCAACAACAACGGCCATGCACCACTATCCACAGTATCAAGAAAAAGCTATCAGTCTGTCAATCCTCACTGTGTTCGGCCCGGGTGAGTTTTTCTGCGTTGAGTCAAATTGAGCCGCAAGCTCCACTCCTGGTGGTGCCCTTCCGTCAATTCCTTTAAGTTTCAGCCTTGCAACCATACTCCCCCCGGAGCCCAAAGACTTTGGTTTCCCGGAAGCCACCCGCTAATGTATCCAAATATTATCAGCGGAGTGCTAGTTGGCATCGTTTATAGTTGGAACTACGACGAGATCTAATCGACTTCGATACTCCAACTGTCGTTCTTGATTAATGAAAACATTCTTGGCAAATGCTTTCGCTGTAGTACGTCCTGCACCGATCTACGAATTTCACCTCTAACGGAGCAATACGGATGCCCCCGGCTGTCTCTGTTAATCATTACTTTTGCTATCGTAACCAATAGAAAAGTCTTATTCTATTATTCCATGCTGAGATATTCAAGCAGAATGCTTGCTTTAAGCACTCTATTTTGTTCAAGGTAAAGCCATAGTCTAACTATAGCAAAGGCCTACTAGCACGCGATTACGTACTAGCACACCGAGATCCAACTACGAGCTTTTCAACTGCAGCAACTTTAGTATACACTATTGGAACTGGAATTGCCGCGGCTGCTGGCACCAGACTTGCCCTCCAATTGCATTCATTAAAGCTTTTACAGTTATTTCATTACGATCTCCTGGCAAATGCCCGGATCCGTTATTTATGATCACTATCTCTTTATGCCAAAAGTGGATAATTTACGCACCTGCTGCAATCCATAGATCTGGCAGCCATTTCTCATGCTCCCTCTCCGGAATCGAACCCTGATTCCCCGTTACCCGTTGTAACCACGGTAAGCCACTAGCTCACCGTCGAAAATTGATGGGGCGGACATCTAATTGATACGTCGCAGGCACTGCCTGTGATCAGCAAGTTTATCCAGAGTCAACTAATTCTAATAATTGCGCTTCGAGAAGCTATACGCATGTATTAGCTCTAGATTTACAACAGTTATCCACCGTCGTGTGAGATTATCAAGTAAGTTATGTTCGATTTAATGAGCCGTTCGCGGTTTCGCTCATTAGAGAGCATGAACTTACACTTGCATGGCTTAATCTGTAAGATAAGCATATGACTACTGGCAGGATCAACCAGCTATCTATTACTTTGACTAGAACGCCAAAAAGGACGTTCAAGTGCAATTCAACAAATACCAGCCTCTAGCTGTTCAAGCCCATACGCAGAACATAGCCATTCGCTCCAACAGTTGCATTCCAACAACCCATGAAGCAGAATACCGCTTGGTCCGAAATAAAAAACCATCTGCAATAGGCACAACAAGAACAACCAGCGCCAACTCTGACTATAGGAAACAACTGTCCATCTCGTATACTGGTTCAGGCTTATTTTATTAACTACCCGTAACTTACACACGTTCAAACTTTCCACAGATAAACTATAGGTCATATAGAGTAACATAGTCGGCTGTGGAAAAAAAGACATGAGAGACTAAATTCTCAAAGCAGCAAGCGGAACCCACGTTCATTCGATTTCAAACAGAATAAGCTAGCATTTTTCCAAATGCAAGCCTAAATCCGCTTGAGGATACTAGTTGTGTATTTTAGAAAATATATAATTAAAAAGTTTAATACGGATTTGTTGGATAATTAATATATAGCAGGAAAACAAACCAAAAACCTATAACCATGAACAAGCTATAGTGAACAAAAATAAAAAACTGAACATGCTTTTTCTTATAAATTTACAATTGGACAATATTGCAAATATGTCTCAAATGTCTCGAAAAATATTTAACAAGCAATCTTACAAAAACAATAAAATCGGTAAAGGAAATCATGAACTATCATGCCATAATCAATTGGATTCATTAATTTGGTTTTGATAAAAGAGAAGATTGGTGGAGCTTTGTATGTTAACATATTAACGAATAATATCATCTCATTTCTGAACAAAATCGAACATAAAGATCCTAGTTTCCACAAGACAATGATCTGAAACATACTTCGGCAATAGCAAAGAGCTTTTTTCAAGTAAATAATATCGAATTACTACTATGGCCAACACAAAGCCCAGATTTAAACCCTATAGAGAATGTTGGGGCCTTTATTAAAGAAAAAATCAAAGGAAGAGAATTTTTGAAAAAGGAACATTATTTGCAAAATATCATCCAGTTGGATTAACTCAAATAGAATACGCAAAAAGTCTTATTAATAGCATGCCAGGCCGAATACTAGATGTAATTAGAGCTAATGGAGGACATAATAGATATTAAATAAATTTGTTCATTTTTGGGTTCTGAATTATGAATGAATGGAAAACTGTATAAATATAATATTTTTTAGACAAAAAAAGCAAAACTTTATTTAATTTTTTTAAACAATAGAAGTTATTTTTTAAATATGTTTCATAGTAAATCATGAGAAAATGCTTTTCATTTTTATTTTTGTTCACTGTTATATTTTACTACAGTACCGCTCAAATGTTTCGGACCACCCTATTTTTCTCAATTTCCAAGTCAATCCTAAATTATTTTTATACGGTTCTTTAGAGAAACTTATTAGATAAGCTTAAACACATTTATTCTATTTAAAAACTTGGACAGATATTCATGTTTGGCGCAATTTTAAAATTATCGATTTTATACTCGATCATATGTTCCGGACCAGTTAAAAAAAAACCGAAAATTTATTAAACTTATAAAAAGTTAATAATTAATATTTCCTCCGTTGTTCGTTATAACAGCATTTATTCGCTCTGGAAGTGAATTGTATAATTTTTCAATGTACGAATTATCAATCTCGTACCAAATTTTTTTGGTCAAATTCCAGAGCTCTGGAAGATCTTTTGGTTCCAGATCATAAAGTTTTTGTTTTAGTACCGACCACATATTTTCAATAATATTCAGTTCGGGTGACTGGCTCGGCCAAGTTTCTAAGATTTTTATTTGTTTCCTTTGAAAAAAATTCATTGTCGACATGGACCGATGGGAAGGAGCGCCGTCTTGCTGGAGATACATGGTCTCATCATAAAAATTTTCGAGTCCAACATTTATAATTCTCTGATACTCTGCGGAATCAACATTTTTAATGCATAAGACAATGTTTCTCCATCCATTTGCAGCAATAGCTCCCCAGACCATAATGCTAGGAGAAAATTTTCGTGTTTTTAAACAATATTTTGAGTCAAATCTAGAGTTTGGTGGCCTTCTAACATAATTTTTTGTGTTTGAATGCAAATTATTTTGCATTCATCACTAAAAATAATTTTACCCCAATCATTTTGGCTCCAAGTTAATTTCTCAATGCACCAATTTTTTCTAGCCTTTTTATGGCATATGGAAAGACTTGGTTTTGGGCATTGCTTTCGCCCATTCAAATTATTTCTTTGTAGGCATCTTTTAATTGTATTTGTGCTTACAATAGAATTTAATTTCATATCAAATTTAATTTGATTTGCCGTTTTTGTGGGGTCTGCTTTCGAAATTCTCACTAATTTGCGTTCAGATCTTGGGGATAACAATCTCGGTCGACCAGATTTGGGTCTGTCGGAATATAGTCCAACGGATGAATATCTGGAAATTGTTCTTTGAACAGCAGTTTTGGATTTTTAATTTTTCGGCAATTTCTCTTTGTGAAGCTCCATCTTTAAAAAAAGTGATGATAGCGACCCGATCAACCAGTGAAACACGCGGCATTTGTTATTTATTAGTCTTTTGTTTTTAATTGAATCAAAAATTATTTAAATTTAAAGAGATTTAACTGGTTCGAAACATATGATTGCAACTGGTCCGGAACATATGATCGAGTCAAAAATCAATTATATTCAATTGGCGCCAAACAAAAATATTTAAAGAAAATTTTAGAATAGAATAAATGTATTTAAGCTTATCTAATAAGTTTCTCTAAAGAACCGTATAAAAATAATTTAGGATTGACTTGGAAATTGAGAAAAATAGGGTGGTCCGAAACATTTGAGCGGTACTGTATTTTTTGGATAATTTAGCCCTAAATAAAACAAATTAATGGACTAAAAAAATATTTCGCCAATGATAAAATAACACAGTATTGCGATTATTTTATCTATAATTACTTCTAAATGTTTATTCGTGATTGTGTTTGAAATTTTTTTGAATTCGTTAAAAAAACTTAACTGGTTGATCTATTGTATTTCGAAAACAATATTACAAAAAACAGTGCATTATTCAAATAATTAATTTAAGTTAGGAAGTTGTTTTAGGAGTTTCTGCAGTTTTGCGAATCATAAATCCACCAGATGAAATAATAGCTTTCTGAGTTAATTCTTTTAATTCGTCGTCATTTCCAATTGCAACGACAATGTGACGTGGTTTAATTCTTCTTTTTCCACATTTTACTGGGGTGTTCGAAGAATTTCTGGAAAAATTTACGAGGAGACACGTTCTGTCCTTAAGATTTTTATTGAGCAAAACTGTTCGTGATTGTATTTCCTATACTGAAATGCCAAAAGAAAAACTGTTATCGCAATGGACGTTGTTAATGCCTTGAAACGTCAAGGTAGGACAATTTACGGATTGGTGGATAAATTATACATAATTTTTTAATAAAAGTACATTGATATTCCTTACAAATTAACCAGATAAAAATTAGCAATTTCATAAATATACTAACTAGCTACCAAACGACGGTGAAATACTACGATTGCTTTTTTAATTGGTAAGAAATCTTGTTGAAATAACAAAAAGTATATTTATACAGTAAATTAGAGTTATATCGTTTGAAAAATTTATTTTTTTCTAATAGTTTATTTTTTTGCATCTGTTTATAATTATGTTTATTTAGAGAATTATTTGCGAATGGACCCCAGAGCTCCGGCCAATCGGGCAATGGACGATTATTTCTCCGAACATGGAGACAAATATCGTGGAAGACCTAGATCCACTCTTCCGACAGTTCTTGAAAGGGATCTCAAACTTCATGGAAAAGTTTCAAAAACTGGGACGACCTAGAATCTTACGGGATCTCGCCCGCAACAGAAGGGCATGGACAGGGTGGTCCAGAAGATGTTTTTCGCTGTGACACGTGTGGGATTATAACTTTGTTTTTTGTTCCTACGGAATGTGTTATAATAACTAAAAACATCAAAATTGATATTAATTTGGATTTATTTAAAATTGATTTGACGTATTAATTCATTCTTTTTCTTTGTGAGCCATTCCTTAGCTCTCTAACTGCAATCTCTTGTCGACCATCACTAATCTGATCCTCACTCCAGGGTTGTTTTTCCATGGGGACGATTCCGTCGTCCTAAAATTGTCGTAGAGATTTTCGTTGTAGAAGATGAATGACTTCACTAACATCACTCTCTTGAAAGTTCATCCCATGTCGGTGCTCCACTAACATGCTTTCAAGAGTTTTCTTTAGTACGATAGATTGAATATATGCCCTCGGAATAATATCCACACCCAAAAAATCCATACATGATTTGTAGAATTTACTCACAATTCCCTCCCAAGTCATAACAATAGGGACAATTTTAACTTTCGCTTTGTATATTTGGGACAACTCTCCAGCGGGGAGGTCGTATTTATGAAGTTTTTCAATCTCAACCACCTTAAGCATCTCCTGAGAAGTGATTCCGACCTATACTAAAGTAATCTCCCTTGTTTTTTATCGAAAACAAATATGTCCAAACCACCTTAAGCATCTCCTGAGAAGTGATTCCGACCTCTACTAAAGTAATCTCCCTTGTTTTTTATCGAAAACAAATATGTCCGGCTTGTTATGTTGTACTTTGATGTCTGTCATCAGCGTCGTATCGACTCTAATCTCAACATTCTCAGTTGTTACTATTGATTGGACTGAGTGAGTCTTCAGTTTCTTTGAATATGTGATTCCATATTTACGATACAGGTTTAAATGAAGACATCTAACCACCTCATTGTGACGGCGTATATAATCACTATTTAACATTCTATTGCATCTCGTTGCCAAATGATCGACTGTTTTTTTGGCAGATTTACAATGTCTGCAATTTGATCCTTTTTCCTCAAAGAACAAATTTCGGTCCTGTAAAAGGCAATACAATGCTTCGGGTCTTTGACTATTATTCTTTTTGTCAAGCCAGCCCGACGATGATGCAATATCAACATTCAAATCTTTTAAACATTTGAATAACATAGACTGGAGATTTACTGTTATTTTCGTCAATAACCATTCAGTTTGAACATTTTTAAGTTTGCGAACATCCATGTCAGAGGAATTATCATCCAAGTTATACTTCTGAGTTAGGAATCCCGCGATCGTGGCCATATGTGTTTTCTTTGAATTGACAGCACGCAGAATTCAGCTTTTCTCAGACACACATTGCAATGCGAGAAATTAGACGATATCAAAAGAGCACTGATTTGTTACTACGAAAACTTCCATTCCAGAGACTCGTGAGAGAAACCGCTCAGTTTATCAAAACTGATTTGCGTTTTCAATCGTCAGCGATTGTCGCTCTCCAAGAAGCGGCAGATAGTTACCTAGTTGGAATTTTTGAAGATAGTAATTTGTGCGCAATTCACAAAAAAAGAGTACTATAATGCAAACGATATGCATTTATCGAGAAGAATTCGAGGTAAAAAAACATAATTTGTATTTTAAATAAAAAATGATTTATTGTTTGGATAATTCTGAGACAATTTTTAAATTTTTTATTGAAGTTTGTAGAAAATGTAATGCTGCACCTCGTTTAGATAAAAAGAGGATACTATAGTTGTGTATTTTAGACAAGCAATCAATAAGCCAGCAATTACAAGACTGTCTCGAGGAGGACCTCTTCCCAACGAAAAGGTTCCTGATGCGGACGGTTGGCATACCGTGGGGAAACCCAAACGTGTTGCCAGCCGTCCTTTTAATAGTTTAGGTACTGGGTGTGTGTCTGCGCAGGTAGATGCACACCCAAAGAAGACTGCTCGCGCCGGGGGTAGAATTACCTTCGGCGTGGTGGCTAGACTAGAGGTCTTTCCCACCAGTGGAAAGGCCTCGGTCATAAAGATCCTGGGGACGCTTGACTCTATACAGCCATCTAGGCGGTATAGAGTCCTGAAGGGGAGCCCACCCAATTCCTGCTTGGTGGGAGAAGGAGGAGGACTTCTTCAGCTTTAAAGGAGAGCTGGAGAAGTCCAGCCCGTTCGTCCTGGCATGCATCGGCTTGTCAGGATTGAACGAAAGGTAAGGCAGGTAAGAGTCCTGCTCCTCGGGTCCCCCGGGACTTC